>NC_056742.1:304736439-304809511 GCF_019279795.1 Protopterus annectens | reverse complement strand
CAATTAATTTTGTATTCCGTTGGGAACCCCCAAAAATTACCCCTCATAAGGATTTTCATTTGTACTGTATTCCTTGCCTAGGCCCTGACCACGATGTACCTTGCTATTGATTTTGTGCTTTATTTAATCAGCACACTATCCGTCATCAATACATTTTTGCTTCAAAATATTTCGGTTCTCTGTTTAATTATCCAGAAATGATGTCAGTTAGCCATCCGACTACCAGAATACCGACAAAAACGCAAAGAAAAAGACAGGCCATTGAGGTCCAAAACTGCCGACGACTCTTCTAAGCCAGTCGACAGTTCGCCCGTACTCAGTAAGGTGCTTTTGCAGCCCCTGATATCCGCTACTTCTGATCCGCAGGCCTCTACTGAGACCCATTCTGAGTCCGGTATGCTGCGAGATGCTTCACATATGGAACCCGCGGATGTCTCTACCTTGGCTGGGTCTGGAGCTGCTAAGCAGGCACCGGCTTCTGAGGGTGTATTCAGGCCTACAGACTTGCATATTAAACCGACTCCAACTTCTGTGCTAAGGCCTAAATCTCGATCTGTGTCTAAAAAAAACGATGCCCAGGCCACATGTTCAGGCCCCTATGCCTAAAAAAAAACAAATGATCAAAATGGCTGAAGATTTAATTACTGTAATCAGGGGTAGTCAACCCCCCCCCCCCCCAAGAGGCCTAGGATTGAATTTGACTATGACAGACTCTGATCTGGATTTGTCCATACCTACTTATGAGGACTCTGATGCAGAGGATTCCATTCCCTCTGCTTCTCCACCAGAGGATTTCTCTTTTGGGAAAACTTTACATACCTTAAGGGGGCATTTCCACTGGGAAAGTCAGGATTTCTCTGAATTCAAAAAGAGTCTTAGGGATTTCCTTCTTCTTCCTCAGCATAGGCCTTTGGGTATACCTCCTGTACTAGATATTGTTGATGTGTTTTTGGAATCCAGTATGGCCCCTGATTCCTTGCCTCCAGCCCCTAGCAAACCAGACAGGTACTACAGGGTTCCTGAGTCCCACAAATTCCTTTTCAAAAATCCTGTTGCGGATCCTGAAACCATTTCTCGGGGGCCCAAGGGCATTAAGGCTTCTACTGCTAAAAATCCTATCCCTTCTGATAGAGACTACAGGGCACTGGATAGATGGGATAAAAAGGTTTACAATTCTGCAACCTTAACAGTCAGGGCTTTAAACTGTCCATTCCATATGCTAAAATATCAACAACATATCATGGGACTGCTTAAACAGAAAATTATGTCGATTTCTGACTGTGTGGAAAATAAAGATTTGCAGGATTTATTGCATTCATCTGAACAAGTTGGCAAACGTGCTTTGCAGTCGGGTTTTGATTCCTTAGAGGCCTTTTGTAGGGCTGCTGTTACTAGGTCTGTGATTAGAAGGCATGCTTGGCTTAAGGAGCATTCTCTGCCTGATCATGTTAAAGCAAAACTTTTGGATGCTCCTTTACAGCAGGATCGTTTATTTGGCAATAAGGCTGAAGTTCTAAAAATGATGGAAGATAAAGCTAAATCTATGCAAACTGTGAAATACTTCTTACAAGTGCAACCTCCTAGATTTAGTAGGCATTGGCTTACTAAGAACTGGTCCTTTCCAGCTCCTACCAGAGCCACTATGGCCAAATCCAGACATTCCAAAACCACCAGGTTTCAGTCCCAAGGGACTTTCAGAACAAAGCAATGGAGTGCTTCCTCTTCCAGATCTGGAAACAACAAGGCACCACCCTATGGTAAGCAGTCTCAGTGACTTCCCTTTGAAATTACCAAGCACTTGCCTCTTAGCCGCCCCTTTGGGGGGAAAACTGGCTCTTAAATTCGAAAAAACTGGCAACTTATAACCCAGGACAAATGGGTTTTAAATATAGTGTCCCAGGGATACAGATTTTATTTCCACACACTGCCAACTCCAAATGGGTAGCTAGACCTGCCCCCAAATCAGTGGGCAGATGCTCAGAAACAAGTACTTTCCCTCCTAAACATGGGGGCTACTCAACTAGTACCAGAAGAGGAAAAGGGACAAGGTTTCTATTCCAGACGATTCCCGGTACCCAGAAGACAAATCATGGCATCCAATTCTGGACCTGTCTACTCTAAACACCTTTCTGCACATTCCAAAATTCAAGATGCTGACTCTTCACCAGTTACTGCATATGCTAGGCAAGGATGCCTGGTTGGCAACTCTCGACTTAAGAGGCTTACCTGCATATCCCAATTGGGGAATCTTGCAGAAGATTCCTACACCTCGGTTAAGCTAGTCGCCAGTTCGCCGGTACTCAGTGGGGTGCATTCGCAGCCCCTGATACCCGCTACTTCAGATTCACAGGCCTCTACTGAGACCCATTTGGAGTCCAGTATGCCGCGAGATGCTTCTTCGACTAAGGAACCTGTGGATGTCTCTACCTTGGATGGGTCCGTAACCGCTATGCAGGCACCGGCTTCTGAGGGTGTCTTCAGGCCTACAGATTTGCATTTTAAACCAACGCCGTCTTCTTCATCAAGGCCTAAAACCCGACCCACATCTAGAAAACCAATGTCCAAACTGCATGGTCAGGCCCATTGGCCTAAAAAATGCTTAGAATGGCTGAAGACCTTATTACTTTAATTAGGGGAAGCCAGCCCTTCCCCCTCTAAGAGACCTAGAACTGATTTTCCTTCTGATTCTTCTGATCAGGATTCTGAAATTTCTGTTTCTTCTGATTACCAGGATTTGTCCTTCTCTACCTATGAGGATTCTGATGCAGGGGATTCCATTCCCTCTGCTTCCCCTTCAGAAGATTTTTCTTTTGGTGAAACCTTGCACACTCTTTGGGAGCATTTCCGCTGGGAAAGCCAGGATTACTCTGACTCCAAAAAGAGGATTAGGGAATTCTTACTCCTCCCTCAACACAGGCCTTTAGCTATTCCTCCTGTTCTGGCCATTGTAGATGATGCCTTCTTGTAATCTAGCCTTGCCCCAGACACCTTACCTCCAGCTCCCAGAAAACCTGACTGGCATTAGAGTACTTGACACTTGCAAGTTCCTCTTCAAGAATCCTACTGCGGATCCAGGGACCATTTCCCAAGGACCAAAGGGCATTAAGGCTACCACTGCCAAAAACCCTACCCCCTTTGATAGAGATTCCAGGGCCTTGGACAGATGGGGTAAGAAGGTACTTTGGCCATTAGGGCCTTAAATTGACAGTTTCTTACTAAAGTATCAGCAGCATATTATGGGACTACTTAAGCAGAAAATGATGTTGATTCCTGACTGTGCTGAACATAAAGAATTACAGGATTTAATGCATTATACTGAACAAGTTGGTAAACGTAATTTACAATGTGGTTTTGACTCTTTAGAAGCATCTTGCAGGGCTGCTGTCACTGGGTCTGTACTTAGAAGGCATGCTTGGCTTAAGGAGCAAAACTTTTCCATATCATGTTAAAGCTAAATTACTGGATGCTCCCTTAAACCAAGACTGCCTGTTGGGCAACAAAGCAGAAGAAGTCCTTAAAAAGATGGAGGAAAAAGCTAAATCTATGCAAACTGTTAAAGATTTCCTGCAAGTACAGCCTCCCAGTTTTAGTAGGCAGTGGCCTTTTAAGAATTGGTCCTTTCCAGTCTCTTCCAGACCTACTCAGCCCGAACCCAGGAACAGCAGACCACCTAGGTTACAGTCTCATGCTACACACAGGCCTAAGCAGTGCGGGCTCCCACTTCCAAATCTGGAAGTAGTAAGACACCACCCTATGTAAAAATGTCACAATGACTTAAACCTTAACCCTTCCAAGCCCTGCTCAACTGCCTGCTCCCTTAGGAGGAAAGCTCGCCCTGCATGCAAAAAACTGGGAACTCATTACCCAGGACAAATAGGTTTTAACTATAGTTTTCCAAGGATACAGATTCCACTTCCACTCTTTACCAATCCTAAATGGCTGGCCAGACCTACACCCAAATCAGTGGGCAGAGGCTCAACAGCAAGTTCTCTCTCTTCTACATATCAGGGCTGTTCACCCTGTCCCAGCAGAAGAAAGGGGACAAGGTTTTTACTCTAGACTTTTCCTGGTACCCAGAAAAGACAGCTCCTGGCATCCTATCCTGGACCTCTCTATTCTAAACACCTTTTTGTTAATCCCAAAATTCAAAATGCTAACACTTCAACAGCTGCTTCCTATGCTAGGCAAAATTGCCTGGCAACCATAGACTTGAAGGAAGCTTACTTGCACATTCCAATAAGGGAATCTTGCAGGAAATATCTACGCTTCAGAGCAGGCTGCTTGCACCATCAGTTCTCTGCACTTCCCTTTGGCTTATCTACTGCGCCCAGGGTATTCACAAAGTGTCTTGCTCCAGCCATTGCATTTTGCAGGCAGAGAAATATTCAAATATACCCATACCTGGATGATTGTCGCATTCAAGCAGAAAACTAGGACATGCTGTTAAAACATCTGGCATTTGTAAAGAAACGTCTAACCTCGCTGAGGTACACCATAAACGAAAAGAAATCTCATCTAGTACCCTGCCAACGGATTGTATTCCCAAGCTTGAACACCACTTCCCAGATGGCTTACCTCACGCCAGAGAAACAAGTTTGACAGCCTACTTCAAACTACTGGCCATAAAGACCCAGCTATCTGTAAGGAAAATTTTGCAAGCCCTGGGGTTCATGGCCTCTTGCATTCTACTAATTCCATATGCAAGACTGCATATGAGGAAACTACAGTGGTGTCTAAAAAGCCTATGGTGTCAACATTCTCAGGACCTGGACTCGGTGATTCCTATCATTCCTTGTAAAAAGACAGAGTTCCTTTGGTGGGCAAAGGCCTGCCACCTCAACAAGGGGCTCCCTTTCAATCTACCCCCTGCCGCCCAAACTCTGACTACAGACTCATCAGACTATACATGGGGGCTTACTTGGCAGGGCAGTGCATTCAGGGTAAATGGAACCAGAGTCAGATGCACCTGCATATCAACCAAAAAGAAATGTTAGCTGTACAGAATTCCCTGACAGCCTTCAAGGACCACATCCTTCCAGGACAATTATTGGTAAAGACAGACAACACCACAGTTATGTGGTACATAAACAAGTGGGGGGAACCCACTTGTACCCTCTCTGCAGACTAGCCATGGCTCTGTGGAACACAGCCTTGAGCTACCAAGTGCACCTACAAGCTCAATTCCAGCCAGGCAAGCTAAATTCACTGACAGACAACCTAAGCAGAAATCTCATGGACCCACACGAATGGAAACTGGAACCAAAAATATTACAATGTGGTGTAGATGTTCAGGTGGGAAGGTGTCTACCTGTCCTGGAAAAGGAATGTAAAAGCTCTGGAAGTCATTACAGCTGTTGGCAATCTGATGCAGAATTACCAAGTGTTAGCATTACTGCAGAGATGTACATATTCTAACATCTACAGTTAGTGATAAGTTCATACATAACTATATTTTCTGCCTGTTTGTGGCTGTTTCTCTAGGTACTCTAGTTTCCTATTACCCACATACCAGAAACATGCCAGCTGACTGCTTACATTAAATTGCCCGTAGACAAGTTATGTTTACCTTGTCCTTGTAGCCTAGGTTGTGACTGAAGAAGGTCTGAGAAGGGCCAGTTCACTTACTCTATTAATAACCAGATAAATAAAATTAATACCTTTGAAGGCTGTGCTGAAATATGCTATCTTAGTAGGAAAGCCACATCCTACTACCACTTGTTTCTAAAAAGATGGGTGGCTCTGTACACGCTGTCAGCTGATTTGAGTGAGATCCTCTCCAGGTATCTTAGAAGTAGTGCTGTTTGATCTCGGTTTCATTATTGGTCCCAGACTTCACAGCATCTTTGTCTTACTCTGTAGTAAGAAATTTGTGATATGAGGGTGAGTTAGAGAACTTTTCCCCTCTTATCATGATGGGACTGAGATTTATTTTGTTTATCTTTGTTTACTGGGAAATTCCGACCAAGATGAAACCCATTTTCAGTGGAGGCCCAGGGAATACACCCATTTTGACATGTACATAAAATACAGTTACTTAATATCAGAAGGAATACAAAATATAGGTAAGTTTTCATACACGAGAGAAAAAAAAGCTTTATAATTCTTTACATGAACATCATTTATAAACTGAGCATGTATTTAGCTTGCATAGGTATATACAACATTGTATATACCTGTTGTTAAGGTGTTTGCCTTACAAACACAAGGTACAGGGTTTGAGTCTGACAAAGGATAATTGGCTAGGCTTAAAATGGCTTGCAAGGGCAGTTAGCCTAGTACTAATCTATGAACCTATGAACCTATGAACATTCATAATGAAATAGACACAGACTTGTGTATAGCAGACAGATGTAACATTGCAGAAGATGCCATAATATTACCAATGGTTTTAACAGTTAATGTAATGTAAAGAAGAGGCAGTTTAAGTATGGAAATATTACAAAGTGGAGAAGGTGGTTGTTACAGAAATATAGTACAATATGTTAGTAGAGCAACTATGAAAGTATTGATGCATTTAAGATCGTAAAGTAATTGGAAAAGTGAGAGTGGTTAGGGCTACTTGATTGCTATAAGGAGTATTACTTTTGGATAGATGAGAGTATGACAGGGTGGGGGAGCAGCGAGATAGTGGTTGATGTAAGAGAAAAGAAGAGATCCATCATCTTATAAATGTCTTACCTGTCTAGGCTGTAGTTCTTACATGTGAATCAGTCTTTGGAAAAGCTTTCTGTCCTCCCTAATTCTGAGCTAAAGAGTTAATCAAGTGACCTATTTTATTTATTTATTTTTGTTTAACAATAGCTTTTCAGGTGGCCTGCTGTGATGTTGATTGTGCTAATGTTGTGGTTAAGGCAGTAGACCGCGCTTTGTGTTTGCTTAGGCTGGCATGGCTAGGGTTTTCTTCCTATTATGACTGACCTTGGGTAAGCCATCCGGGATAACGCTCTTCCAGGAGAAGGTCATTTTTAGGCAAACCTCCCAGGACTTGGTAGATGACATCCAGTAATGGGCATTGGCTACTTTGGAGTGTCTGAAATTCCCTAGCCCCTTCTGCTTCCTCCAGGCCAAGACAATTTCTCAGAAAGAAATTCCTTTACAGGATGAGGAAAGGCTGCAAAGTGTCAGACAGATGTTATGTGATCCTATCTCGCCTACATTCTGTACTGATGGGCTCGGAGCCGATCCCTCGGCTCCGACTCTGCACGCTTATGCTATAGAGCGAGGCCTCTTATTGGCTGTGCTATCTTTATCCCAGGATGCACCACCACTAATTCCCCAGATCTCGTTTGCCGCTATCAAGCTTAGACGTGGTCTCAACTTGGCTGGGCTAAGTACTATTTATTTAGGCTTTTTCCTGTCACAAATTTCCTTTCTTTGAACCCAAAAGCTGTTTTAACAGCTATTGTTGTTATATTTGTGTGATTGGTGAATTTCTTTTGAAAATTCGTGAAAATTTTAGTCAGGGAAGGTTTCTCGTTTTAGTTAGAGGGGCCTTCCCCTGTTGCTTTGCTGCTTGTGTATCTTTCTTGGGTCAAGTACCCGTTTAAGTTAGAGGGTCTTGACTCTCTTTCTCATTTTCTGTCTGTTAAACTGTTTAGTGTTTAGTGTTTAAAAAAAAAAAAAAAAGAAAGAAATTTTTGTTAAAGTTGTTGGATTTAACTTTACCTTGTCTAGTTTAGTGTTTTTGTCACTTAGATAGTTTCTGTGGTAAAACAGTTATGTCTAAAGAACACAAACCCTCCAGGTTTAAGAAATGCACGAGGTGTGGTTTTAAAATGTCCATAACGGACGACCACTCCTCGTGCGTCTATTGCTTAGGTGCCAAGCACCTACAAGAGTCGTGTAGTGTCTGCCACGCGTTCTCTTCTAGGGTACTCCAGGAGAGGAAGAACAAATTAATCCTCAAGGGATTAATCAAGCCTTCCTTCGAGGAGGCTTTATCTTCCTCTCCGTCTCCTTCTAAAAAGAAGAAAGCGTCGGCTCCGACCAGTCAGTCGGAACCGACCGCTAAAAAAGCTAAGCAGACTTCTCCATCGGCTCCACGGACTTCGGAGCCGAGGTCGGAATGGTCTGCCTCGATGCCTCCAGCCTCGACTCCTCTGGTTTCGGAGCCGAGGTCTGTGGCATCGAGAGGCGGGTCACCCTCATCGGTTCCACTGATATTGGAGCCGATAAGGGTTACTGGCTCAGACTCTTCCCCCCTCGGAGCCAAAGTCCTTATCGGCACCGAGGGAAATTTCCTTGAAACCTTCCTCGGAGCCGATAGTTGTTGAGTCCATTCGGAGCCGGTCCCCGAGCCCTTCGGAGCCAATGGAGAAATCTGTTCGGGCCTGATCGGTATCCTCTAGATCATCCAAGATGTCTGATTCTGACATCGACAGGGTGCTCCTTCGACTCTTCCAGTCCCCGGTGTTCCAAAAGCTAGTTTCAGCTCCAGCCCATTTGGCTTTGGAGCCGATGGTCCACTCTCCTACTGTGGTTCCTCCTCCAGCAGCTTCGGCACCGTTGGAGCCGGTGCTGGTGGAACCTGTGGAGGTGTTAGGGTCGGGCCCGACCCTTGCTCCAACTCCGGCTCTTGGGTCGGAGTTCAGTACACGGACTTCTTCCTTCGGCCCTGGGGGGGAGGCTTCGGGATTGATGCTTTCGGTCCCAAGTCTCCCTCTTGGTCTTGGCGGCGGGAGTGCGCCCACTGTCGTGGCCACGGAGGTGGGACCCTCCCAGGATTCTGGTGGTCCCGCCTTCAGGGCTATGAGGTGCTTTAGCCAAATCTTCCTTGGCTACCTCCACGGTTTCCCAGCTCCTTCCCTGCATACGGAGACTGGGTCGTTGGCAGTCCCCTGTCCTTAGACAGCGGAGCCCCGGCCTCAGGTTACCCCTGGGGTTTCTCCCCCTCCTGGAGGTCCTTCTGAAGCCTCTTTGGAAGGACCCCCAGGAAAAGATCGTGCAAGAGGAAGCACGTTGACTCCCTGATGAGTCTCTGACATCCAACACTGATCTCGATGATGCAGAGGGTCCCCAAGTCGTCCTCGGATGATGTCTCCTTTGCAGACATCCTGGAAGCCCTAAAACAACGAGGCGGCTGGCAGTCCAAACCTCCCTCTGCTGATGAGTCGGTGTTCCTGAAGGCCTTTGGGGCTCAGCCCTCCGCCTCCTGGGTGTCTCCGCCCTTGACGAGCTCTTGGATTTGATCTGTCAAGGGCGTGGGAACACCCAGACTCTGTGGAACCGGTGCCTGCTCGTCCAACAAATTTTCTCGGCCCTGATAGAGAGTTCCTAACTAAAGGTGTGGCTGTAGATGCTTTGGTGGTGGCATCTGCTACCCAGCAAGATGTAGCAGATGCTTCTACGTCCGTCCATCCTCCTAATAAGGAGTCTGGGAGCATGGATCGGTACGGAAAGCGCAACCTCAGTTCAGCGGCCTTTACACTGAGGTCCTTGAACTACCTTACGCACTTTACCAGATTTCAGAGGGATCTGATTAAGGAGCTATCCGATACCCTCTTGGGTAACCTGCCTGAGGAGCTGGCCCAGACGGTTGGCTTTCAGCTGGCTACAATGTCGTCCATTTCGAACTCGTCCATGAGGCTCATTTCTTATGCGGCCAAAGGGGCGAGTAGAGCGGCGGGTACAGGCATTGCTCTATGGAGACAAGCCTGGCTCCGCCTGTGTCATTTTGCGGAGGCCTTTAAGTCTTCATTTGCAGATGCCCCCTTTGATGGGTCCTCCCTGTTTGGACCCAAGGTAAAGGACACACTAACCCGCTGTGAACAGGAGGGTAAGACTCTGACTGCCGTAGGGGCACGATTTTCCACTCCCTTTTGGCCTTATCCCAAGGCTAAAAGAGGAGGGAAAATGTGGTTCCGTAGATCTCAGAAGCCTTACCCCTCTCAGCAGGAGGATTCCCCTTCCAGAGGCAGAGGAGGGGGAAATTCTTCAGGAAGACGCCGTCCCAGAGGCGGCAGAGGCCCTCTCAACACTGGAGACCGCAAGTCCTTTCGTGGCTCTTCAGCCTTTCATAGTCCCTGAGGGATTGCCCGGCTGTGCTGCTCCGGAGCCAGTCGGGGGTCCTTTCTCGAAGCACCTAAAGGCCTGGGAAGGTATCACTCAGGACAGATGGGTGCTTCGGATTATCGCCGGAGGTTACTCCATCCCATTCTCTCACCCCCCCCTTAGCCCAAAAAAATCCCGGACCCGCCACCCAGTCAACGGGATACCGCAGCCTCAGAGGTTTCAAAGCTGCTGCAAAAAGGAGTCATCCAACTGGTCCCCGCAGACCAGATCGGATTAGGGACTTACTCAAGATTCTTTTTGGTGCCAAAAAAGACTGGGGACTTGAGGCCCATTTTGGACCTCAGCATCCTAAACCGTTCAGTCAGAAAGTCCAAGTTCCGAATGGTCACCCTACAAACCATTCTCCCATTGCTGGAGAAAGGTGTTTGGATGTGCTCCATAGATCTCAAGGACGCTTATTACCATATCATGGTACATCAAGCGTCTAGGAGACATCTGCGCTTCAGCCTAGGAGGCAGTCATTTTCAGTTCCGTGCACTGCCCTTTGGTCTCACCACAGCCCCCAGGGTGTTCACCAAGTGTTTGGCAGTCGTGACTGCTCACCTGAGAAGTCTAGGATTCCAGGTGTTTCCGTATCTAGACGACTGGCTCCTAACTGCCGCCTCCAAGCATCTACTCCTGCGGAGCCTACAAGCCACTATGTCACTGGGCAATTCCCTTGGAATCACCTTCAATTGGCCAAAGTCTGTGTTGCTGCCATCTCAACGAATAAGATTCATAGGGGTAGAGATAGACTCAAGCCAAATGCGGGTCTATCTACCTACAGACAGGATACAAACCATACAGGCTCAAGTTCGAGCCTTACTTCCCAGGTCCAAAGCCCCAGCCAGTATGGTCCTGCAGCTATTGGGATCCATGTCCGCCACGGTTCTTCTAATCCCTTTGGCAAGGTTGCACATGAGAATTCTCCAGTGGCTTCTTTCAGCTCAGTGGTCCTTTCAGGAACTCCCCCTCAGTCACCTTGTATGGATCACGGAATCTTGCAGACGGGACCTTCGCTGGTGGCTAGTGCCCTCCAACTTGGATCAGGGACGACCCTTTGTTCTACCTCCTCCGGCGGCCACTTTGACCACGGACGCCTCCCAGACAGGGTGGGGGGGGGCATTCCCTGGGCAGGTCAGTCCAAGGCAAATGGCATCCGGAAGAGACTTTGCTTCATATCAACATCTTGGAAATGAGGGCAGTACTTCTGTCCCTTCAAGCCCTTCACGATTATCTCCCTCAGGGCGTAATTGCGGTTCACTCAGACAACATGTCAGTTGTTTGGTATCTGAACAAACAGGGAGGGACCAGATCCTATCCTCTTTGCAGAGAAGCCATGAGAGTTTGGGATTGGGCAGTCTCGACCAAACGCTTCCTAGTGGCTACTCACATACCGGGCAAGTCCAATGTGATAGCCGACAGATTGAGCAGGACTATCCTCTCTCCTCACGAATGGTCTCTGAATATGACAGTTGCAAGTCAGATTTTCAGCGAATGGGGAGTTCCGTGTTGCGACCTCTTCACGACTCCTCTGAATGCAAAGTGCAAAGAATTCTTCTCCCTAACCCCTGCCCCGGGGAAGAGCCCCATGGACGCATTAGTCCATCCTTGGCCCACCGGCTTGCTTTATGCCTTCCCTCCAGTTCCTCTCCTTCCCAGAGTGATTCAAAAGGCATCTCTCTTGGGGAGCAAAATGATCTTAATTGCTCCTTACTGGCCTCGTCAAGTGTGGTTCCCCTATCTTCGGAAACATGCCCTGGAAGGTCCATGGTTCTTGGATCAGATCCCAGACCTACTGGTTCATCAGTCGGGACTATTCCACCAGTCCCTATACACCTTGAAATTGACGGCTTGGCTCCTCCTCTTCCGACGATAGTCAGGAGTCATACATTGGATCCAGATGTGGTACACATATTATCTTCGGCCCATAAGTCTGCTACAAAGAAACTGTATTCTAGCAAATGGAAAAGATTTGCTATTTGGGCTCAACTCCGGGGCCTGAACCCCATTTCTATTCCCATGGCAGAAGTACTAAAATTTCTGACTTCTCTTTTCAATCAAGGCTCTTCAGTTTCTACCATCAAGGTACAATTGGCAGCAATTTCTAATTTTCACGAATCCATAGACCCACCTTTAATGAGCAACAGATTGTGTAAGACCTTCTTGAAAGGTGCTGCTCTATTAAGACCTCCGATTTCTTATCCTGCACCTCCATGGGATCTCGATATAGTGTTACGCCTTGACTTCTTTCCCTTTGAACCGGCAGCTACATGTGATCTAAAGTTTCTATCATGGAAGACAGCTTTTCTGGTGGCAATTACTTCTGCCAGAAGAGTTTCAGAGCTTCAAGCTTTATCAGTAAAACCCCCGTACTTGGTTTTTCACAAAGACAGAGTATCCCTCAAACCAAATCCTTCTTTTGTCCCTAAAGTTTGTTCTACTTTCTGCTTACAACAATCGTTAGAGCTTCCAGTTTTTTTCCCAAAATACTCTAACAAAGCGGAGTTCATATTCCACACACTAGATGTCCACAGACAGTTATGTTTTTATTTAGACAGGACCAAACAAACAAGGAAAACAGATCAGTTGTTTGTATCCTTTGCAGATAACAAATTGGGCAAAGCTGTCACGAAGGTTACTATTGCCAAATGGATCAGGGACTGTATTACTCAAGCTTATTTTTATTCTAACAAAGAGCTTACCACCTCTATCAAAGCTCATTCTACAAGGGCTATGGCTACTTCGATAGCATTTCATTCTAAGCTTGCTATTAGTGACATTTGTGCTGCGGCTACATGGTCTTCCCCGCACACCTTCATTTCCCACTACAAATTAGATGTGGCATCTAGAGGACGAGCTTCATTTGGTTCCACAGTGCTCAGGAGTGTTTTCCAGTGAGCCACCCGGGATTTAGGTGCTAGGGACGCTGTCCCATCAGTACAGAATGTAGGCGAGATAGGATCACATAACATCTTTTAGTTATGTACTCACCATAACTTCAGATGTTTGGGATCCATCTCGCCTACATTCCTAATAACCCACCCTCCTTCCCCCTTCGTTGGAGATCAGAGGATGTCAGAAGGTCCGAATCCTGTTGTTTCATCTTGAAACATCTAACAATGTTATATAATCAAGTTGTGCATGTGTGCATGAATGCGGACAAACAAGATCTGGGGAATTAGTGGTGGTGCATCCTGGGATAAAGATAGCTCAGCCAATAAGAGGCCTCGCTCTATAGCATAAGTGTGCCGAGTCGGAGCCGAGGGATCGGCTCCGAGTCCATCGGTACAGAATGTAGGCGAGATGGATCCCAAACATCTGAAGTTATGGTGAGTACATAACTAAAAGTTTCGCCCTCTGACTTTTCTGGTCAAGATACTAGAGAGGGCTACTCAGCTAGTCAGAAGTGCCATTCAGCAGTGTGATCTAGAAAAGCCCATGGAATGTAGTCCTCTTTGTTAAACCTGATTGTGAATTGGAAAACCATTACGAAAGGTCATAGAGCTTTTTTGACATTCTCGTTGTCAGCCATGTCAGAGTTCTTTGGTATTCCCCATAAACAGCTCTACTGAGTGACCAGGCTGTCCCCACAGATCTTTTTGGGCAGTCTCAGACTGTTGTTCAGATGAGATGTAGAGACTTACTCCTGTAGAACAATGGTAGATGTTGTACTCCATCCTCTCTGTTCTGACGAGGACAGGAAACTTTACCCATATAAGACTTGAGCAATTTCCCTGAGCAGATCTGGTACGTGAAGATGTCCTTCAAGGATGCATCTGCAGTCATCACATATGGGTTGTCCTGCCTCAGGCAGCCCTTTGGTCGGCCGGATTCCAAAGTCTGGGTCCGGCGTCGGCTGATGTCGCCCTTTCCCCGACGTCAGAGCGCCTGGGGTATAAAAGCGTCAGCCGACGCCATCTTCCTCAGTCTTTCTTGCCACGCGGTGCCCGAAGCCGAAGCAGTTCGCAAGTGCCGGTCGGCCAGCTCTTGTAATTCAGCTAAACCGAAGACTTCAAAAGCTAAGTACCCCGTTGGGGACTCTTTCTTGCCTCAGCCGATGTCAGATAAAATTAATAATTGTTTAACTTGTGGGAAACAAATACCTCATAAGGATTTCCACTCTTACTGTCTACCTTGCCTAGGCCCAGACCACGACGTCTCGGCCTGTTCCGCCTGTGCTTCCTTCAACCGACGTACTCTTAGACGTCGGGCGGAGTTCGCAGAGGAATTTTTTGGGGCTAGTTTTGCTTATAATATGCCGTCGGAGACTCCGACTTCACATTTAATAAAGAAACGGAAGGACAAGGACCGACACACGCGGTCCACGGTTTCGGCTGAAACCACGGCCAGGCCTACCGTGAGTGTCTTGGTCTCGGCTGAAACCGAGTCCTTGGTACTTCCGTCCACCGGAACCATACAACCGACAACCTCGGCCCCGGAGGCCACTACTGTATCGGTTATTGAATCTCCATTAGAATCTGGTGTCCAGGAACCTTCCGACACCATTCCCTTAGACAAAACTACACCAGCACGTGGTGCAGCCAGGCTTCCTGCAACCATGTCTATTAAGGCATTCACAAGGGCTAAAGCTGCTAAACACTCAAAATCTATGCCTCCCAGGGTTATCCCTCAGGGACCCACTACAGGTTCTCAGATCCTTAGTCTAGCAGAGGACCTTATTTCATTAATTAGGGGCTCACAGCCTCATCCGGACAGGGGCTCTCAACCTCCTACAGAAAAAAGGCCTAGGATTGAACCCTCTGATCCCCACTCCTCAGATGAGGCCTCTGATGACTCTGCTCTCTCGGACTACCAGGAGGAGGCTTTTTCGGCCTATGAGGATTCTGATGCAGAGGAATCTATCCCTTCGGCCTCCCCTCCTGAAGAGCTGTCCTTTGGGGAAACTCTGCACACTATGAGGGAGCATTTCCAATGGCAGGGCCAGGAATTCTCTGATTCCAGGAAGAGATTAAGGACCTTCTTGCATTTGCCTCAACATAGACCTTTGGCTATTCCCCCTGTTTTGAATGTCATTGATGATGTGTACTCAGAGTCTAGCACAACCCCTGACTCTCTCCCTCCGGCTCCTGCCAAACCCGATAGGTATTGCAGGGTCCCGGAATCGCATCTTTTCCTTTACAAGGCCCACTCTGCTGATCCAGAAACTATTTCCCAGGGCCCTAAAGGGGTTGCAGCTGTCACTACAAAAAATCCACTCCCCTCTGAAAGGGAGTCCAGGGCTTTAGAGCGATGGGGTAAAAAAGTGTATACTTCTGCTACCCTTTCTATGAGGGCTTTAAATTGTCAATTTCATATGATACAGTACCAAGAGTATTTGTTAGATGAATTGCATAAAAAACTGTCTTCACCTGAACCCCTAGACCGCAAATCACTTCAGGATCTGGTACATAATTCTCAACAGGTTAGCAACCATTTCTTGCAGTGTGGTTATGATGCATTGGAAGCTTCATGTAGGTCAGCTATGACAGGTGCAGTCATACGTAGGCATGCTTGGCTGAAGGAACAATCTCTGCCAGACCATGTTAAAGCAAAGCTTCTGGATGCTCCACTGGAAAAGCAAAAGTTATTTGGCTCCACTGCTCAGGAGGTCTTAAAGAAATTTGAAGAAAAGGCAAAATCTGTACAAATAGTCAAAGATTTCATGCAAGTCCAACCACCAAGATTCAGCAGAAATTGGCCTTCCAAGAACTAGTCCTTTCCAGACACAGAGAGATTTCAGAGAGGCACGAACAGGCGTGCCAGAGGTAGAGGGCAAGCTAGAGGCTCCTACAGAGGACGTCAATGGCAGCCTCCCAACCAGAGAGGTAGTGCAGGGCCTACAACTGCTGCACAAGGACAGACTCAATGACTTTACCTTGACACCGCCAACCAGGGCTCAATTGGAAGCACCTTTGGGCGGAAAGCTTTCCTTATTCTCAGAAAATTGGCACATTATTACAAGGGACAAATGGGCACTACAAATAATAGACAAAGGATACAGGTTCCATTTCCACACATTACCGAAAAGAAAAGGCATGCCGGACCTGCCACCAAATCAAAGGGCAGAGGCTTTGAAACAAATCTCCAACTTAATGCAAATGAAAGCTGTAGAAAAGGTTCCTCTCTCAGAACAAGGCCAAGGATTTTATTCCAGACTCTTCCTGGTTCCAAGAAAAGAAAAGCAATGGAGGCCTATTCTTGACTTGTCCGCACTGAATACTTATCTCATTGTGCCAAAATTCAAAATGCTGACTCTACAGCAACTCCTTCCCATGCTGGGCAAGGGGTCTTGGCTGGTAACTCTGGACCTCAAGGAGACATACCTGCATGTCCCTATCAGACAAAGCTGCAGAAGACACCTCAGATTTCTTGCAGGTTCAGAGCAATTCGCAGCATTGCCCTTTGGCTTATCTACTGCGCCCAGAGTATTCACGAAATGCCTGGCATCAGTAAT
Organism: Protopterus annectens; assembly: GCF_019279795.1. Taxonomy (NCBI): domain Eukaryota; kingdom Metazoa; phylum Chordata; order Ceratodontiformes; family Protopteridae; genus Protopterus; species Protopterus annectens. The sequence continues at coordinate 304,793,004 of NC_056742.1, read as the reverse complement.
TGCACACTGCAGACTTCAGGGGATGCAAATATACCCGTATCTGGACGACTGCCTTATACAAGCGGACAGCCAACAAACTTTGGTAAAACACTTGAATTATGCCCTCCACCTTCTTCAGGCCTTGGGATATACAGTCAACATTCACAAGTCAAGACTTGTACCATCCCAAAGAATAACTTTTCTGGGTGCGAATCTAGACACAACCACCCAAATGGCTTTCCTCGCAGAAGAAAAACAAAGTCAACTACCGGATTACTTCAAAAACCTGTCAAGACAAACTCAGCTGACTGCAAGGAAAATCCTGCAGGCCCTGGGTTACATGGCTTCTTGCATTCCTCTCAAGCAAGGCTACATATGAGGAAACTGCAATGGTACCTAAGGAGTTTATGGACTCAGCACAGTCACAGCTTGGAAACTTTGATACCACTCATCCCATGCCTTCAAAGGGAATTTCTGTGGTGGGCTCAAGCAAGCCAAACAGAGATCTGCCCTTCAGCAAACCAATAGCCAGCCAAACCATTACAATGGACGCTTCAGACCATGGATGGGGAGCGCACATGGAGGGAAGGTGCATTCAAGGACTATGGTCGCAAAAAGAGCTACGCATGCACATAAACCAAAAGGAAATGCTGGCAGTGATACATGCAATCGAGGCCTTCAAGCTATTTCTACATCAAGGCCACCTGCTAATAAGGACAGACAACACCACAGTTATGTGGTACATAAACAAGCAAGGAGGTACCCATTCCTACCCTCTTTGCAGACTAGCAATGAATCTATGGGAACTTTCCTTGACACTCAATATACAGCTGCAATCACAGTTTGTGCCAGGAAAGGACAATATACTGGCGGACAGCTTAAGCAGGAACACCATGGATGCACACGAATGGATGCTACACCCAGATATCTTCCATCACATAACACAATCTTGGGGGAGACCAGACATAGACCTCTTTGCCTCCCCACACAATCATCAGCTGAAGAAATTCTGCTCAAGGACATACCACCCACAAGCATGGAAAGTGGACGCCCTCTCTTTCAGCTGGAGAACTCTAACAGTGTATGCATTCCCACCTCTTCCATTAATGACCAAGGTCTTACTGAAGATCAGGGCAGAGCAGCCAAGAGTGATTCTGATAGCTCCGGACTGGCCAAGACTGCATTGGTACCCATTGCTAAAGAGCATGTCACGGACGAAACCTTGGCTTCTTCCACAATGGCCGCTTCTCCTGACACAGCACAATTACAAAACTCTGCATTCCAACCTGAAAACATTGCAACTAACTGCCTGGAAAATACCTTGACTCATCACCAGGATAAGCTATCCAAGAGAGTGAAGGATATCATCATGGAAGCTCGCAGTCCTTCCACAAGAAAGGCATACTCAGCAAAATGGAAAAGATTTCACACCTGGAGCACCTCAAAGGGCCTAGATGCAAAAGTTATGAACATGGCACATATCCTGGAATATTTGGCAGAAATGCTCCACAATGGCCTGTCTTACTCTTCCATTAAAATTCATGCTTCAGCAATTTCAGCAGAGTACAATACTGATCCACCTGTCTTCTCTCATCCTCTCCTAAGACAGTTTCTAAGAGGAATTAAAAACATTAATCCTCCAAGGAATCCACCAGTGCCTACTTGGGACCTTAACTTCGTGCTGGAAAAACTAACACTGCCTCCCTTTGAACCAGCAGCATCTGCAGAGCTACAGTTCCTGTCTTGGAAGACTGCTTTCCTTCTGGCCATAACCTCAGCAAGAAGAGTATCTGAGTTACAGGCCCTCATGGCAGTGCAGCCATTTCTTATCTTTCATCAAGACAGAGTCTCTTTGAGAACCAATCCTTCTTTTATGCCAAAGGTGGTATCCAGGGTCTCATTAAACCAAGCTATTCACCTGCCTACCTTCTTTCCAAATCCACAAAACAAAGGGGAAAAGCTTCTGCACACCCTGGACATACACAGACAGTTGCGCTACTACTTGGACAGAACTAAAAGTTACAGAAAAACTGACCAGCTGTTTGTAGCATATGCTGCTAGTGCACAAGGAAAAGCAATTTCAAAACAGACAATTTCTAAATGGATAGGAAATTGCATTCGTTTTTGTTACTCCTTTCATGGAAAAACTGTGCCAGCTAACATTAGACCTCATTCGACCAGAGCCACAGCCACCTCCACAGCCTTCTTAAGAGGGGTGGCTACCAAGGACATTTTAGAAGCTGCAACATGGAGCTCCGTGCATACATTTTCCAAGCATTACAATTTACCTTTATATTCCAGATCCAGAGCAGGCTTTGCTACGGCAGTCCTGCAGGGCATTTTAGCTACACCATCCTTTACATAGATCCTCCACCCCCAGATTGGCTATGGTATTCTACCCATATGTGATGACTGCAGATGCATCCTTGAAGGACATAGTACAGTTTTGTACCTACCATAAATGTAGATGTTCGATAGGTATGCATCTGCAGTCAGGTTTTCCCTCCCTCCTTCCCCTCTGGGGTATTTATTGGGTACTTATCCCTCTCATAGCTTGCTGGAGATGTCCTTCATGGATGCATCTGCAGTCATAACAACTGGGTTGTCCTGTCGTCAGGCAGCCCTTCAGTCGGCCGGATTCCAAAGTCCGGGTCCGGCTTCGGCTGATGTCGCACTTCACCCGACGTCATCTCTGTTGGTCTTCGGGTATAAAAGCATCAGCCGACGCCATTTTCTTCAGTCTTTCTTGCCGCGTGGCGCCCGAAGCAGAAGCTGTTCGCAAGTGCCGGTCGGTCGGATCCAGAGATTACTTCTACCGAATACTACTTCGAAGACTTCTAAAGCTAAGTACCCCGTTGGGGACTCTTTCTTGCCTCAGCCGATGTCAGAAAAAGTTAATAATTGTTTAACCTGTAGGAAACAAATACCTCATAAAGATTTCCACTCTTACTGCCTGCCTTGCTTAGGCCCAGCCCACGTAGTAGCCTGTTCGTCCTGTGCTTCTTTCAACCGACGAACGCTTAGACGTCGGTCGGAGTTTGCAGAACAGTTTTTCGGTTCTGATTTTGCGTACATTATGCCGTCGGATCCTCCGACTCGCATTCTGCCAAATCGCAAAGAAAAAGACCGACACTCGCGGTCCGCGGTTTCGGCCGAAACCATGGTTAAGCAAACCGCGAGTGTCTCGGTTTCGGCCGAAACCGAGAAAACTGACCAAAATACAGCTGAATCTACTTCTACAACTGAGGTCCCTGCTAACACTCTTGAATCGGCCTCAGAAATTTTACCCACTACGGTGCTTACCACTGACTTATCAGACACCATTCCCTTGGATGTCTCTACCCCAGCACGTGGTGCTGCTAGGCCTCCAGCAGCCATGTCCATTAAGGCCTTCGCCAGGGCTAAAGCAGCCAAGACTACTGTTAAACCCCCCTCAACCAGGCCCTCTTCCAGTTCTCAAATGCTTACTTTGGCAGAAGATTTAATTTCATTAATTAGAGGATCTCAATCTCACCCAGACAGGGCCTCTCAGCCCCCAGAGAAGAGACCTAGGGCAGAGCCCCATGAGCCAGTGTCCTCTGATGATTCTGCTGATGAATCAGACATAACTGACCAGCCAGAGGCTCCTTTCTCCAATTTTGAAGATTCTGATGCTGAAGAATCCATTCCAGCTGCTTCCCCACCAGAAGAATTCTCCTTTGGGGAAACCTTGCATGCCATGCGAGAACAGTTGCAATGGCAGCAACAGGATTTTTTCAGACTCCAGGAAAAGACTTAGGACCTTTTGCACCTTCCACAGCACAGGCCCTTAGCTATACCTCCTGTTCTCTCTGTGGTGGATGATGCTTTCAATGATGTCTGCTCCTCCAGATTCTTTACCCCAGCCCCTGCCAAACCAGACAGATTTTACAGGGTGCCAGATACTCATCACCACCTTTACAAGGCCCTCTTGCAGACCCGAAACTATTTCCCAGGGTCCCAAGGCAGTAGCAGCGACCATAGCTAAAAACCCTGTTCCTTCTGAAAGGGAAGCAAGGTCATTAGACAGATGGGGTAAAAGGTTTACACTTCAGCCACTCTCTCAGCTAGAGCTTTAAACTGTCAGTTTCACATGATACAATACCAAGAGTTTATGCTTGATCAGTTAACTAAAAAGCTAACCACTGATGAATCTCTTGATAAGAAATATGTATTAGAAATGGTAAATAACATACAGCAAGTTAGTAACCACTCTTTAAAATGTGGCTATGATGCACTGGAGGCTTCATTTAGATCAGCCATGACTGGCACTGTAATTAGAAGGCATGCATGGCTAAAGGAGCAAGCTTTACCGGATCATGTTAAATCTAAATTGCTAGATGCTCCTATGGATAAAACAAGTTTGTTTGGTACACCTGCCCAGCAGGTTATGAAGAAAATGGAAGAAAAGGCAAAATCAGTCCAGACAGTTAAAGATTTCTTGCAGGTTCAACCCCAAGGTTTAGCAGGAACTGGCCTGCCAAAATTGGTCCTTTCCTGACTCCACAAGACCTCAAAGGGCAGGAATAGACGCTCCAGAGGCAGAAACCAATCCAGAGGAGGTGCCTACAGAGGACGACAGTGGCAAGGTAACAACAGAGGCACAGACTCAACACCTGCCACTACATCAACACAGCCACAGTGACTTAATCCTAAACCCGCCTACCAGGGAACAAATAGCAGCTCCTCTAGGCGGAAAGCTAACCTTATTTTCAAAAAACTGGCACCACATAACAAAGGACAAGTGGATTTTACGAACCATAGATCAAGGTTACCGGCTCCACTTCCACACTTTACCAGACAAAGAGGAATGCCAAATCTACCTCCAAATCAAAAGACAGAGGCTCTACAACAGATAATGGAGTTAGCAAACATGAGAGCTGTGGAGAAAGTGCCAACAGCAGAGCAAGGAAAGGGTTCTACTCCAGACTATTCCAAGTTCCAAGAAAGGAAAAAGTTGGAGACCAATACTAGACCTGTCCACCCTGAATACTTACATCATTGTCCCAAAATTCAAAATGCTGACCCTACAGCAACTTCTTCCCATGCTGGGCAAGGAGTGTTGGCTGGTAACTCTAGATCTCAAGGAGGCATACCTGCACGTCCCCATTCGACCAATCTGCAGAAGATACCTCAGATTTCTTGCAGGATCAGAGCACTATCAATTCTCAGCATTGCCCTTTGGCTTATCTACTGCGCCTAGAGTATTCACAAAATGCCTGGCATCAGTAATCGTCCATTGCAGACTGCAGGGAATTCAAATTTATCCATACCTGGACGACTGCCTGATACAAGGAGACAACAAAAGCAAGCTGACAACAGATTTACAAAGGGTTATTTACTTGCTTCAAGCACTGGGATACACAGTCAATTTACAAAAGTCAAGACTGATACCATCCCAGACAAGGACTTTCCTGGGAGCGGAATTGGACACAGTAAGACAAATGGCATTCCTAACTACAGAAAAACAAAAGAACTCCTCTTTACTTCTTGGCACTAACAAAACTGAACAAGTTAACAGCAAGAAAGGTACTGCAGGCCTTGGGTTTCATGGCATCATGCATAATCTTGGTTCCATTTGCCAGACTACATATGAGAAAACTACAGTGGTACCTAAAGAATTTATGGTCCCAACACAGACACAGCCTAGAAACGGAAATCCCACTAATACCATGCTTAAAACAGGAGTTCCTATGGTGGGCTCAGGCATGCCAGTCAAACCCAGGCCTGCCCTTTCGCAAGGGTCAAGCAAGCCAGACCATCACAACAGATGCTTCAGACCTAGGATGGGGGCATATGCTGGACAAATGCGCAAGGATTGTGGACACAGGACCAACTTCACCTGCACATCAACCTAAAAGAAATGCTGGCAGTAAAACTGGCAATCCAAAAGTTCAGACCATTTCTCAAGGAGGACCACTTGATGATAAGGACAGACAACACCACAGTCATGTGGTACATCAACAAACAGGGAGGCACTCATTCTTACCCCTATGCAGAATGACTTTGGAGCTGTGGACCCTGGCACTCAGCTACAACATCCAGTTACAGGCAATATTTGTGCCAGGAAAAGAAAACTCTCTAGCAGATATGTTAAGCAGGACCACATCGGATGCCCACGAATGGCAGCTGCACCCGGATATCTTCAAGACCATCTCGAAGAAATGGGGAATGCCTCAGATAGATCTATTCGCATCACCTTTCAATCACCAGCTCAAAAAATTCTGCACAAGGACATTCCACCCACTAGCATGGAAAGTGGACTCGCTCTCCTTCAGCTGGAACAGCATATGCATTCCCACCTCTTCCCTTGATACACAAAGTACTACTAAAAATCAAGGAGGAACGTCCAAGGATAATCCTGATAGCTCCAAACTGGCCAAGACAGCATTGGTACCCACTGCTGAGGAGCATGTCTCGGAACAATATGTGGCCAATACCCCTGATGCCTTTGATGCTAACTCAGAACAACTTCAGCACCATGCATCCAAACCTAAAAACGCTGCAACTGACTGCATGGAACATCACATAGCAGCTGCTAATACAGAACTTTCACAAAGAGTTAAAGACATTATTCTTGAAGCACGCAGGCCTTCAACTAGAAGGAATTATGCTGGGAAATGGAAAAGGTTTGTCATTTGGAGTTCTGAAAGAGGAAAAGATGTATCAAACATAGATATGCCTAACATTCTGGAGTATCTGGCGAACTACTTCATTCAGGCCTGTCCTACTCCTCCATCAAGATTCATGCATCAGCTATTTCAGCAGAATACAGCTTTGATCCACCTGTTTTTCACACCCTTTGCTCAGGCAGTTCCTCAGAGGAATCAAGAATGTAAAACCTCCAAGGAAACCACCATTGCCAGCTTGGGACTTGAACTTTGTGCTAGAAAAATTGACACTATCACCTTTTGAACCAGCAGCAACAGCAGACCTACAACACCTGTCATGGAAAACTGCTTTCCTACTGGCAATTACTTCAGCAAGGAGGGTTTCAGAACTACAGGCCTTAATGGCAGTGCAACCCTTTCTAATCTTCCACCAAGATAGAGTGTCCATGAGGACTAATCCTACATTTATGCCTAAGGTGGTATCCAGAGTGTCTTTAAACCAAGCAATCCACCTACCTACCTTCTTTCCCAACCCACAAAACAGAGGCGAAAGAATACTGCATACCTTGGATGTACATAGACAGCTACGCTACTACTTGGACAGAACAAAAATAGCAGAAAGACTGACCAACTTTTCGTAGCCTATGCAACAGGAAGGGAAGGAAAAGCTATTTCCAAACAGACAATCTCCAAATGGATAGGAAATTGCATACGATTCTGTTACTCCTTCCATGGAAAACCAATTCCACAGAACATAAGACCTCATTCTACAAGGGCAACAGCCACTACCACAGCCTTCTTATGAGGAGTGGCTACCAAAGACATTATTGAGGCTGCTACTTGGACCTCCGTGCATACATTTGCCAAGCATTATAATTTACCTCTATATTCCAGATCCCGAGCAGGGTTTGCCACTGCTGTTCTGCAAGGGATCCTAAACACACCATAATCTACTTTTATCCTCCTCCCTAGTTGGCTATGGTATTCTACCCAGTTGTTATGACTGCAGATGCATCCATGAAGGACATAGTACAGTTTTGTACCTACCATAAATGTAGATGTCCGAATTGGATAGCATCTGCAGTCAGGATTACCCTCCCTCCTTCCCTCTGTGGTACTCCTAGGGTGTTTACCCTTCTAATAGCTAGCTAGTGGGGGATTTCTTTCATGGTGTATTTGTTTGTATTTATGTACATACATGCTTATTTTTGTGTTTACCTCTATCTTTTGGAAACATTGGCATCTATCCAAAATTTTTAGCCTTCTATAGGGCTTCTGGCATCTGGGGCAAGAAACACTGAAGAAAATGGCGTCGGCTGATGCTTTTATACCCGAAGACCAACAGAGATGACGTCGGGTGAAGTGCGACATCAGCCGAAGCCGGACCCGGACTTTGGAATCCGGCCGACTGAAGGGCTGCCTGACGACAGGACAACCCAGTTGTTATGACTGCAGATGCTATCCAATTCGGACATCTACATTTATGGTAGGTACAAAACTGTACTTTATCTATTATGGTGTATTTGTTTTATATATATATTTATGCATATATATTTCTGTGCATGTTTGGAATTTATTGCATTTCTCCAAATTTAGCCTTCCTTAGAGGGCACCTGGCATCTGGGGCAAGAAAAACTGAGGAAGATGGCATCGGCTGACGCTTTTATACCCCAGGCGCTCTGACGTCGGGGAAAGGGTGACATCAGCTGACGCCGGACCCAGACTTTGGAATCCGGCTGACCGAAGGGCTGCCTGAGGCAGGACAACCCATATGTGATGACTGCAGATGCATACCTATCGGACATCTACATTTATGGTAGGTACAAAACTGTACTTTTCAAGTGGTGACGTTTTTATGAGGTCATGCTTCTGCTGCTGTTGGGCACCTGAATGGTATAACTGGACATGATAGAAGTGGATTCATCTCTCATTTTCTGGGGCACTACGTTCAATACAGAAAGCCATTTGTTCCGTGATCTGTACTCTCTGCTTACCAAGGTGCTAGTCATGGAGGAGGAGTGTACTAAACAACTGATTCTTGTTGAACCTGTTACAGGACTCTGTGATAGTATTGTACTTGTCCACCCTGTAATTGTAGGCACTGACATTTTCAATAAAGTGGCCAGTCTTCTGTAAGCCCAGTTCAGATGATTACACTCATCTGGACAGAGCTGGGCACTGTCTTCAGTGTGAGTTATTTCTGCCTTCTAAGAGGATCCGGGAAGTGGTCATTGCAGCCTGACAGGCTGCAGAGGAAGGCCTGTCCTCAGAAACTTCTGCAGTTTTTGGGGTTGATGACAGCCATACTCTTAATACCATTCAGACAGTTTAGAATGTGAGTGTCACAGTGGACATTTGTCAGTGGCTGCAGTGATACCTTATCAATCTCTTCCTGATGCTAGATGCATGTGATGGGCTAATGTCATTAATTTCAGTGCACACCTTCTCTTCTTGCAGTAAAATGTGCCATGGTTCCTGACAGCATATGCTTCGTTAGTTGAGGCGTGTACCTTGTTTCTTCCATTGTTAATGAAAGTAGATCCCCCAAGAAAGGAGACTGCATCATCCAGCTGGAGCTATATAGTCAGTGTTTCTTGCCATAAAAGTTTTGGAGTCCGGTTTTAGACCATAGTACCTCCTGTGCATTCAGATAAGAAGTCTGATTTTGTGGTACATGAACAGGCAGGCCAATATGCTGTCATTTCACTGGACAAAGAAGGGATGCATATCTAAAAGTGGTCCATAAACTAGAGGCACCACTCTACAGCCATTCACAGTTCCCAGCAAAGTAAATGTCCTGGCAGTCTCCCTAAGCTGCAGCTCCCTTTCTTGTATGGAGATGAGGATTTGAAAATCTTATTTGGTTATAGTATTCTTGAAGCAGTGCCTCCAAAAGAGACCTTTCTGACATACAGGACATTGTATTTCCCCCTTTGGTTTAGCAGGACAAGCGGGATTTGATGGTGAACATGTTCCTGTCTCCTGGGGGAGACAGGAATACTGTACAGCTTCCTACCATTTTCATTCATTTCATGCATAATCATAGAATTCAGTGAAAAGTGACTAAACATTTGTAGACTATTGGTGACTGTGAAGGAGGTCTTTTTGAGGTCCTTGGTAGTGCAGGAAACTATTCCAGCCATACCTTTCTACTTCTTAGAGCAAGAAATCTGGACAAAGCCATAAATAATGGGTGTATAAAGGCACAAAAGAAGGGACAATTTATAAGTAGTGCTCTTACAAACTTACAAAGTTGATAGAATAACAGGTCTTGCATTATCATGAATTTTTCTGAAGGGTGCGAAGTATGAAACTCAAATGTAAGTCATTATTTTCTGACTTCAGTCCTCAATGATTTACCAGAAAAAAACTAAATTTTACAAAGAAAAGACCAAAAATACGAGTCAAAAATCTGGACATTTGAGAGAGGTGATTCCAGCTGTAGGCAGTGAGTGCTCAGGGGTGACAGCCATTTGTGCTTCTGTGTATAGTGCTTGGTTTAGAGCTTGTACTCGCAACCAAGTAGCTGACAGGAGACTGGGTAAGTGTTTAAAGCCAATAAGGAAGTCTTCTGTTCATTAGACATGTTCTGTTAAGAGAAGAAGGTTTTTGTTTTCATTGAAGCTTTAGCCTATGGTGCTTTATTTGGTGAGTTTGCTGTTCATTATGATGTATCTCTAGCTTCTGTTTGATTTGGATTTTGTCTGTTTTTTGTTCAAGGTACATAGGCTTGTAGGTGATTACTAGGCAAATGAACCTGGAGGCCTTTTTAAGCCTGGCCATGCTTCCCAGGGTGAGTTGACTTGCATTTGCTGCCTCTCATGACCTTGTGGAGGGCAGAACTTTTAATCCAGTAGTAGTAGTAGTACAATTCCTTAAAGGGTTCTGCATCCATACCCATCTTTTTAAAGATGCACTGTCTCCTCAATGAAAGTTGAATTTCATGATTGACAGGCTTACCCCTCCTCTTTTCAGGATGTATAGTTTCTTAGTTATGAAATTAATCACTTGGGGGGAATATTTTGACCCTATTTTCTGGGGCCATCCTCACAGGGTCTCAGAATTTTGTTTCCTCCTTAAACTGTCAGAATTGTTCCTAAGCCAGTATGTTCATCTGCCATTTTTTCCAAGGGAACAAACTAGGGTGGAAAGGATCCTTCACACCCTGGATATGTGCGTCTGGCTTGAACTTTACATGAAGATGGTGTACAAGTTCAGTAATGTGGAGCAGTTGTCCATATTCTTTGCTGCAGAGGGAGAGGTACTTGCATTGGCTAAATAAACCTTCAGCACATTGCTGACTGCACTTTGTTGCCCTCAGGTTACTAACCATTTCTTGGAAAATGCAGATGTCAGAGGCCGTTACACAGGGTTGGGGGAATGCTTCCAGTGCTTGCTTAAAGAATGCCTGCTGCAGACACTTGTGCCACAGCAGTTTGGTCCTCAGATTAAAACTTAACCTTGCATTATTGCTTGAGCCATGACTTCAGAAGCTGGGCCATTTTTTGGCTCTTTATTGTTGAAGGACTCTATCTTCTGAGTTTTCACCCATTTGGCTGACTTTGGTCTCTCGGGATGTTTAGTTACACTGCCTGTATTTTTTCTCAACAAGTAACCAACTTCACATATCTCCTGATGTCAAAGGTAATGCACATTAATCCATGAAGGAGACCTGTGCAGTGAGTGCTTAACTTCCTTCTTCACCCTATGCTTGGCAGCCCTTCAATTTAAAGACTGTGGCTGTTGTTGGAGTTCTTTGTAAGGTAGGCAAGTATATATATTTTACAGATCTTTGTTATATGACTTTTGCTTTCTTAGTTTTGCACTCTTTAGGTGGGGCCAAGCGGAAGGGTGAAACAGCAAGGCATGCTCTCCTAATCTGGTTTGTGATGAAAGGCATATGTACCTCTGAGTTTAGGAATGAAAGAATAAAACATAGAGACACTGGGGATTGCATAAGAGGAAATCCCAGCATTTAACTCACTGCAGAGGTCTTCCTCATTGATCAGTATGATATGTACATGTATGTTTTATAAAATGAGATATGTCAGAGTAACTTTAGATGTCCTATTTAACTATTGCAGTATTCCTTACAATGGGGATCCCTTGCCAAGGGCAGCCTGAAGTATTCCTTACAATAGGGATCCCTTGCCAAGGGCAGCCTGACATCCGGCAAGTATACCAAAGCCTTTAGGTTGCTAAAAGTACTATGTACATTGCACACATGCTCCCCACGTACAGTGTAGGGCATAAAGCTGAAGTCTGGACATACCATCCTCAGAACTACTTTATCGCTAGTCCGAACAAAATCTTCGATCATTGGTCTGAACTTTCTCTTCATTCACTGGTTTACCAAGCTGTCCTTCAGATAAGTGTCCCATTGGGGTTTTGCTCTTATCTTTTGTTCCTTTGTTTTATTGCTTGTGAGGTTCATGTCATTGAAAGGGTAAATGCCAGTGCAGGAGATGGATTCCCCATAAAGACCATCATGAACAGTGGTTTTTTTTTGTCTTTGTGCTTCCTACAACCGTACATCCTGTTCTGTTTGCCAGACTTTTGTCCCAAAGAGTCTCTGTAGTCGGCCTTTTCTCTGGACATATATTTAGAAAACAACTTCTTAAGCTTTTTGAGAAAGACACTGTGGAAGGAATTTCCCTCTCCGAGGGTCAGCCATCCATGAAGAAGGCCAAGAATGCTAGGTCTGATACTTAGGCTATGCTGCCTCTGCTGGATTTCTTTCTTGAGGCTAGTGAAACCCCAGAAAAATGCCTGGATCCTTTGTTGGAGTCCTGTGGAGCGACCACTTTTGAGGCTGGCATGGGTCTGGCTTTACACACATCCCTGGAGGCCAGGCAGACGTCTGTTTCGATGTTCAGGGAGAACCGCGGCTGATTATTACTGAAGGGCCTAGGGGTGTTCCTCAGATTTTGGTTAGGGAGGGGGTACCAACTACCATTATAGTGTGTTGTACGGGGTCTGAGCCTTCTAAGTTTTACAAAGCTGACATCTCCTTAAAGAAGAAACAAAAAATTAAACACATTTCTTCTGCTGATGAAGACCCTCAGAGTGAATGGCAGAATTTTACTCAAGGTTTGTTTGATGCTCTTATGGCTTCAAAGCCTCTTTAAGGAGATGTTCTTCATCTCACATTGCTGCAGTCCTTACACTTGGGTAGTCCGCTGTCCTTGGTCGGCCCGAATATCAAAGTATAAGGCTGACGTCGGTCAAGGCGCATTTGACTGACATCAGGACGTCAGGGTACAAATGCGCATGACCGACGTCATATCCTCAGTCTTTTTTGCCGCATGGTCCGATGCAGAAGCAGCATTGCAAGTGCCGGTTGGCGTTCTGAGATTTTTCGATTTCGAAGTTTCAGACCGAGTTCAAAGTTGGCCAAGTACCCCGTTGGGGAATATTTTAGTTTTTTCTTGCCTCAGTGATTTACCGGATGTCAGAAAAAGTCAATAATTGCATTTCTTGTGGGAAACAAATACCGCATAGAGATTATCATAATTTGTGTATTCCTTGCTTAGGGCCTGAGCACGACGTTGTTGGCTGTCGCTCTTGTGCTAGATTTAATAAACGCACTATAAAGAGAAGGTTGGATTGTGCAAGGTTAGTCTTTGGGAAGCGGTGCAATTATAAAATGCCGTCGGATGCTCCGGCCCGCTTCAAGAAGCGCAAGGACAAAGCAGTTAAGCCTAGGCTAGAAGAACCGTCTGTACCGGACGCCGGTTCTTTAGAGGTGTCGGTGGAGCCGGTGGCTCCACCGGAGGTCTCTTTGTGTGCCCAGGGTGAGACTTTATTGTTGCAAGATGTGGCCTCTCAGGAGGCAAGTCAGGCTGAGGGGGCTTCTCAGGTTACTATACTCTCCTCCCTTCCTAGGGTGGCTAGGCCCTCTCCTTCTGTTTCAAAGGCTTCTCCCAGGGGCAGGCCAGGTTTAGCTTCAGTTGGTGTTACCCCTAGCTCTTCAGGAACTGTGCCCAAGAAGCATATGCTTAAAATGGCAGAAGATTTGATTACTTTGATTAGGGGTTCTATGCCCCCTCCTGATAAGAGACCTAGGATGGAGCCTGAGCTGGGGGGTTTTGAGCAGGCTTCAGATGTTTCAGAGTCTTCGGCTGAAGACTTGCAGGAGTACTCTCCTTATTCTGATTCTGATGTGGATGATTCTACTCCTTCTGCTTCTCCTCCTGAGGATTTTTCTTTTTCAGAAACTCTTCATTCCATGAGGGAGCATTTTAAGTGGGAAGGTCAAGACTTCTCTGATTCCAGGAAAAGGCTTAGGGAATTTTTGTTTTACCCCAGCATAGGCCTTTGGCTATACCTCCTGTTTTGGATGTAGTGGGAGATGTTTTTTCAGAGGCTTCTCTTAATCCTGATTCTTTGCCTCCTGCTCCTGTTAAGCCGGATAGGTATTACAGGGTGCCTGAAGCTCATAAGTATCTTTTTAAGAGTCCTAGGGCAGACCCAGAAACTGTTAGCCAGGGGCCTAAAGGTGTTAAAGCTTCTGTTGTAAAGAATCCGGTTCCTGCAGACAAAGAGGCTAGGGCCTTGGATAGATGGGGAAAGAAAGTTTATACTTCTTCCACTCTTGCTATGAGGGCTTTGAATTGCCAGTTTCACATGTTGAAATACCAAAACTATCTCCTTTCACAATTGAAGTCTAAGGTTGATGCTCTGGCAGTAGGTATTGATTGTAAAGAGTTGCAAGATTTAGTACATGTTTCTGAACAGGTGGGTAAGCATTCTTTGCAATGTGGTTTTGATGCTGTACAGGCCTCGTCTAGGGTGGCTGCTACTGGGTCAGTTCTTCGCAGGCACGCCTGGCTAAGGGATCAAAATTTGTCTGAACATGTTAAATCAAGGATTTTAGATGCTCCTTTACAATCTGACGTGTTGTTTGGTCCTCCTGTTGAGGCAGTTTTAAAGAAAATGGAAGACAAGGCTAAGTCTATGCAGACTGTTAAAGATTTTTTGCAGGTCCAGCCTCCAAAGTTTAGTAGAAATTGGCCTACTAAGGGGTGGACGTATCCTTCTTATGATTCCCAGTCTAGGGGTAGATCTAGACGTGGTAGGGGCAGAGCTCAGGGCTCTTTCAGGCCTAGAACAGGGAGTTCTCCTGCACAGTCTTCGGGTGAGGGCAGGGGTCAGTCCTTTCGTAAACAGACCCAATGACCTACCTTTTCAGCTGCCAGAGCCTTCTTGTCTGGCAGCACCTTTGGGAGGAAGGTTGGCACTTTTCAAAGAAAATTGGAGTTTAATTACCCAAGACAGATGGGTATTGGATATCATACACCACGGTTACAGGTTTTATTTCCATACCTTGCCTCCTTTCAAAGGCATGCCAGACGTTCCTCCTCAACAAAGAATAGAGGCTCACAAGCAAGTTTCTCTGTTACTCCAAATAGGGGCAATACAGCCGGTTCCTGTGCCAGAAGTGGGCCTGGGATTTTATTCTCGCCTGTTCCTAGTACCAAAGAAGGGGAACACGTGGAGACCAATTTTGGATTTATCTACCCTCAACACTTATCTGGACATTCCCAAGTTCAAAATGTTGACGTTACAGCAGCTTTTACCTCTGCTGGGCAAAGATCATTGGATGGTAACTTTGGATCTCAAGGAGGCTTACCTTCATGTTCCTATCAGACTAAGTTGCAGGAAGTATCTGCGTTTTCGAGCTGGGACTTCTCACTATCAGTTCTCTGCATTGCCCTTTGGCTTATCTACTGCGCCCAGAGTGTTCACGAAAGTTCTGGCTCCAGTGATAGCTTTCTTCAGGCTAAAAGGAATACAGATCTGTCCTTATTTGGACGACTGCCTGATTCTGGCTCAAGGAAGGGAAGAGCTTCTTCATCATTTGGAATATGTGATAGCAGTGCTAAGATGCCTGGGGTATTCTGTGAACGAAATAAAGTCCAGTCTAGTACCCTCTCAGGACATGTGCTTTCTGGGTGTGAGACTGAATACAGCATCCCAGATGGCCTTTTAACCCCGGACAAACAACAGAGTCTATCCCTTTACTTCCATCAGCTATCTCATCAGTCCGGGCTGACTGCAAGGACAGTCCTTCAAGCCTTAGGGTTCATGGCATCTTGTATTCTGGTGCTTCCCAATGCCAAACTGCATATGAGGAAGCTGCAATGGTATCCCAAAAATGTATGGACACAACACTGCCAAGATCTAGACACTGACATTCAAATAATACCTTGCATTCAAAAGGAATTTTTGGTGGGCTCAGGAATGTCACCTAAACAAGGGACTCTCTGTGACCCGGCCAGAGGCGAGTCAGATTTTAACGACAGATGCCTCAGACAAAGCTTGGGGAGCTCATCTAAATGGAAAGTGGATACAAGACAAGTGGCCTGCCAGACTACAACATCTACATATCAACCTGAAGGAGATGTTAGCAGTCCAGTTTGCATTAATAGCTTTCAAGGATTTACTTCTTCCAGGGCAGGTGTTGATTCTAACAGACAACACAACTGTCATGTGGTACATCAACAAGCAAGGGGAACGATTCTTATCCTCTATGCAGGCAAGCAATGATTTTGTGGGAGACTGCTCTCAGTTTACAGCTCAATCTTCAGGCAAGGTTTCTGCCAGGAGCACAGAACTCCTTAGCAGATGTGTTGAGCAGACAATTATGGATCCCCACGAGTGGAAATTGGATCCTCATGTATTTCAGAAATTGACAGTGTCATGGGGAACTCCAGACATAGATCTGTTCGCTTCTCCACTAAACCATCAGCTGCCAAAGTTTTGCACAAAAAGGTTTCATCCCACAGCTTGGAAAGTGGACGCTCTTTCTTTCAGTTGGAGCAATCTTCATGTGTATGCCTTTCCTCCTCTGCCTCTCCTCCCAAAGGTACTTCTAAAGGTCAGACAGGACAAGCCAAGGATGATTTTAATAGCTCCAGATTGGCCTCGACAGCACTGGTACCCATTACTGAGAAGTCTGGTACGGAAGCCTCCATGGCCTTTGCCTTCGATTCCACACCTGTTGTCACAGGAGGACAGCCATTTGCTGAATGTCAAACTTCACTCTCTTCACCTAATGGCCTGGCATATTCTGTTTTGAACCATAGAGGGTCTCAACTTCCACGACAAGTTTTGAATGTGATTTTGGAAGCTAGATGGCCTAGTACAAGGAAAGTGTATGCAGATAAATGGAATAGATTTTTATTTTGGAGTGCAGCTAAAGATTTTGATGTTTCTGAGCCTAATTTGAGTGTGGCTCTTCAATATCTTACTGAGTTACTAGACAAAGGTTTGTCTTTCTCTTCTATTAAGGTTCATGCTGCAGCAATTTCGGCTCACTATGATTGTGTCCCACCATTGTTTTCTCATCCTTTGTTCAAGCAATTTCTTAGAGGGGCGAAGAATATAAGACCCCCACGAAGAGCTCCTACTCCTGCTTGGGATCTCAATTTTGTGTTGGAGAAACTCACTCTACAACCTTTTGAGCCTGCAGCTACTTCTGAGTTGAAATATTTATCATGGAAGACTGCTTTTTTGTTGGCAATTACCTCTGCAAGAAGGGTTTCTGAATTGCAGGCCCTTATGGCGGTTGAGCCTTTCTTGATTTTCCATAAGGATAGGGTATCATTACGTACTAATCCTTCCTTTATGCCTAAGGTGGTTTCTAGTGTGGCTTTAAACCAAACTATTCATTTGCCTACTTTTTATGCAAATCCCCAAAATAAAGGGGAAAAGATTTTGCACACTTTAGATGTACACAGGCAGTTGCGTTATTATTTGGACAGAACTAAAGGGTTCAGGCAGTCTCAGCAGTTGTTTGTTTCTTTTGCTTTGAGTTCTCAGGGCAAGCCTGTGTCAAAACAAACTATTTCTAAGTGGATTGGGTTTTGCATTGCTTTCTGTTATTCCCATCATGGCAAGGAGATTCCAGCTGGGATTAGGCCTCATTCCACTAGGGCTACTGCCACATCTACAGCTTTTTTGAGGGGAGTGGCAACCAAGGATATTTTGGAGGCAGCTACTTGGAGTTCAGTGCATACTTTCTCTAGGCATTATCACCTGCCACTTTACTCTAAATCTAGGGCTGGTTTTGCCACTGCTGTTTTGCAGGGCATTTTGGCAGCTCCTGCTTCCTTGTAGTTAACCATCCTCCCTTACCTCTGCTTTGGGATTCTACCCAAGTGTAAGGACTGCAGCAATGTGAGATGAAGAACATAGTACAGTTTTGTACCTACCATAAATGTAGATGTTCGAAGATCCACATTGCTGCAGTCCAATTTACCCTCCCTCCTTCCCCTCTGCAGTTAGAGGTGGTTGTGTGGGTTGGGTTGTACATTTTGTATATATTGTATATATTGTACATATAGTTAGTGCAAGGGTGGTTGGTTGGTGGTTTTGCTGTCTTTTGGTTTTGACCTTTATTTTTAGGGTCTTCTGACATCTGGGGCAAGAAAAGACTGAGGATATGACGTCGGTCATGCGCATTTGTACCCTGACGTCCTGATGTCAGTCAAATGCGCCTTGACCGACGTCAGCCTTATACTCTGATATTCGGGTCGACCAAGGACAGCGGACTACCCAAGTGTAAGGACTGCAGCAATGTGGATCTTCGAACATCTACATTTATGGTAGGTACAAAACTGTACTTTTCTGTTCCCATCTCCCCTTTGTCTTCTATTCCTCTTAAGAGGTCTAAGGAACAAGATTCCTCTGAGGAAGAGGAGGATTTGGGTGAAGAATCTTCCCAAATTCCTTCTAATTTTGACTGTGATTCTGAGGAAGAGTCCACTAGTCCTGACTCTCCTGCTGAGGAGATTTTCTCTGGGGACACAATTTCCAGAACAATAGAATTTTTCAAATGAGATTGTGCCCAAATGTTTGAAGTTCAGAAATGGGTATTACAAGCTTCTGCAGATGGACTCTCCTAGACCTTCTGCTGTTCCTCCTGTTATGTCTGCCTTGGTTGCCTTTTTTTACTGAATCTCTCTCATTATTTTCAGGTCCCCACTCCCAAAAAACCTGACTGGATTTCTAAGGTGCATGATGATTGCAAATTCCTTTAAGTGCCCCTCTGCTGAATTTTCTGTGGTGTCTGTAGCGTCTGACAAGCCATCAAAGTTACTGCCTTCTCCAAAGCCGTTTCCTTCTGATATAACTATGGAAAGACTGGGTAAGAAGGTATATAACTCAACTACCCTTTCTTTCAGGGCTGTCTCAGACCTGTCAGGTTATTTCCAATTCTGAGAGGAAGACTTCTGCTCTCTCCTTGTTAGACGACTTCTCAGGTGTCTCGCTATTCTGTTAAACAAAGTTAAAATGCACCAGATGCTTCTTCTTGGGCTGCTGCTCTTGGTTCTGTGCTGAGTAGATATTCTTGGCTTCAGCTTCAACCTTTTCCTGATGATACTAAGGCTAAGTTGATGGATGTGCCTCCGGATAACAACCATTTGTTTAGTCTTGCTGCTGCACAGTAAATCTTGCTGCTGCACAGAAAAAGGATAAGGCCTTACAAGATATAAAACTTATCTTTTTCTCCTGTACCTAAATTCCAAAGAAATTACCCTAGTAATCCAGCCTTTGTTTGTAGTCAGTCACACCCTCATCCCAAAGGTAAGAAAGATGGTAGAAGGGCTCCTATTGCTAAGGCTACCCAGACTTTTTCAGCTCACAAGTCTCCTTTTCCTTACAAACCAGATGCTGTTTGACTATCCTGTTCTCAGCCACATTCCTCTTTCTCTTTGTCTTTCCTTGCCTCTTCCTGTTTGGTTAAAGATTACTTATGATTCCTGGGTTCTTTCCATCATTCACCAAGGGTACTATATGGTCTGGATAGCTCTTCCCCCTTTCAGGGGAATTCCTCAGCTCCCTCAAGAACAATTGGCCTTTTTTCCAGAGTTGCTCTGGGGTCTCTTGATGCAGGGGACTGTTGAAGTTCTAGTTTCTCAAAGGGGGAAGGGTTTTTATTCCAAAACGTTCTTGGTCCCCAGGAAAGAGGGCACTTGGAGACCCATTCTGGATCTCTCACCAAAACATCTTTCTTGAAGCCTCCATCCTTTCAGATGTTCAGACCGTTTCCTTTGTTGCTGCTTCAAGCTTTTCTGGTTTCTTTGCACTTCAGGGATGCTTATCTTCATATCCCTATTTATCCTCCTTCCAGGACGTTTTTGTTTGTGTTGCTTCCTGGCATTTTCAGTTCTCTGCTTTGCCCTTTGGCCTGTCTACTGCTCCAAGGGTATTCACCAAATACCTCACTCCTGTGACAGAGATGTGTTTCTGGACATTGTCCACCAGTGGGGTACTCCTCAAGTAGATGTATTTGGCACCCCTCTAGACAGACAACTTCCTCTCTTTTTGTGCCAGAGCCCCATGTTCTCTGGTCTGTAAGGTGAACACCTTCTCTTTTTCCTGGAAGGGGATGTTGCTTTATGCTTTCCCTCCCCTTCCTCTCATTCCAAAAAGTCCTGTTCAAGATAAAGCAGAATGCTCCCAAAATCTTGCTGATGACTCCCATTTGGCCCAGACAGCATTGGTTCCCCCCTCTTCTGCATTTAACCAAGGGCAACCATCACAAGTTACCTCACAGGGTGCGCCTACTCACACAAGACAAGGGATCTGTCATCCATCCCTACCTGTCCATTCTTCAACTGACATTGTAGGTGATAGGATTTTGATTCCAGATAGGAGGGTCCTGCAGGAGGCCAGGAAACCCACTGCTAGGAAATCCTACTTGTCCAAATAGAAGAGGTTTTCTTTTTGGTGTCTTTCTTAACCTGGATCCACCTTCTGTGGGATGTTCCTTTGGTTCTTTTTTATTTGTGTGAACTGCTCTATGGCTGGGTTGGCATATTCTTCTGTTAAGGTCCACTTGTCAGCTGTTTCTGCTTGTCTGCCTTTAGCACCCTCTTTAGCCTCTAGATTTGAGGCTGAACAGTTTCTTAAAGGCATCCTTCATATTAAGCCTCCCAGGAAGCCTGTCCCTCCTTCCTGGGACTTAAATTTTGTTTTGGAGAACGTGACTCGAGCCTGCAGTTTCAGCTTCCTTACAGCATTGTTCTTGGAAAACAGTTCTCTTGACCCTTACTTCTGCCATGTGGGTTTCTGAGCTTCAAACCCTTATGGCTGTTCCTGCCATTTTTTTTTTTTTTAGTTTTCCATAAGGACACTGTGTCCATTTGTACTAATCCTCCTTTTATGCCCAAAGTGGTGAATGAATTCTCTTAATCTATTCATTTGCCCACTCTTTTTTCCCTGCTGAAGACTCATGGTCTCCAAGACTCCCCTTTTGAGGAAATCTTTGGGGAGGTACCTTCACAAAAATAATGCAGCCTTTTGAATGGGAATCTAGAAAAGTTACTAATGTGCTGAAGAGGTATTATAATTTATTGGAAGTAAGAGTTCTCACACCAGTTCCTTTCCCTCCAGTTTTGGAGGCCTTTCTTGATGCATTTGCATCTACTTCTACCTCTCAGACTCTTATCCTCCAGCCAACAAGAGGCGCATGGTAGGTTTCACAAAGTGCCAGAGGATCTAAAACGTTTTACACTAGGATCTGTTAAGGGATGTTTTAAGGCCATGTACATATACAGACAGAAGGTTTATGCTCCTACCACTCCAGCTTTCAGAACATTTAATTATCAAATTCAAATGACAAAATATCTGATCTGACATTGTTTTCTTCATTTGATCTTCAACCTCTAGGTACAGGCACCAACATCGGTGCCAAGCCAGCCAAATCCAAGCTACGGTGCTGAAACTGAGCTCCTGCCCTACACACAATGCCACTCTCTCCTATATCCCCTCAGATCTCATTTGCCTTCATTCCAGCTACAAGTAAGTCGTCTGAGTTCCATCTTGTTGTTTTTTCATCTAGTGTTGGGATTTTCTTGGTACTGTTTAAAGTTTTCCTATAACTTTCTAAACTTTCTCCTACCCTTCGCGTTTTGCTTACAGTGTTTCTGTTGTAGTTCTCTTCAGTATGCTCCCCTTTCTAGTCTTTCTATCATGGCTGACAAGCTGGAGAAGTTTGAGAAGGGTGCAGGATTTAAGAAATGTACTGGGTGTGGACAAACTCCCACCCTTGGATGGTCATACATTGAGTGTAGTGTGTTTGTGTCCTCACGTAGACACTGGGTGTTCTGTTTGTGCAGGTTTTTCCTCTCGTACCCTCACTGACGGGAGTAACAAGTTAATATTAAAGGGTTTGTTATGCAGTTCTTCTTGTGTGGGCGGAGGGACTCTACCTCCTGGTAAGTCACCTGAGAGCAAAAGCAAGGACGTGGACAAGAAGACAGAGAGAGAGAGAGAGAGACAAATCTAAAAGCAACAACAAGCCCCCAGAGAAGTGGAGACTGACTGAATCTTCCCTTCTGCTGGTGAACCTTCTCCCAAGATTAGGCCTAGGTTGTCTTCCCTTCAGCCTAGGTTCTCGCCCGAGCCCCCAGAGTCGGCCTCACCCTGGCACCACTACATGCATCCTTCCATGGCTTCCTCTGCCAGGTCCTGCCGTAGTTTCTCAGAGAGAGAGAAGTGGATCGGTTGATGAGACAGTTCTTGCGGGCTCAGTTCCAGCTGGGAGTCCTTTCTGCTCCCTCCCCACCAGAAGCAAGGGGGGGGGGGTCCTTCCCTGCCCCTTTCAGGGCATCGTCCTTTTCTGAGCCCCGGGGTTTCAGGCCTTGTGGTTGCCAGAGTTCCTGCTGTCGAGGGGTCAGCATCGATGTTGGTTTCTTCAACGCTGACCATGGCCTTGGGTTCCTCGGCCCCTTTTTCTTCGGTGCTGGAGGGCTGTCTGAGTTGCAGGTCACTGGATGTCGACATTGAGGGTTTCAGTGCTTTCCCTCCCCCTCGGAGCTTCAGCACTGAGCAGCTCAGCACCGACCCCCCCCCCCCCCGTTGATGCCTATGGGGTCATGGGCTTTGGCTGCGCTGGTGTCGAGCGTTTCTTGGCAGATGTGTGCAGCGCCGCTCTCCCGTTCTCCATCGCCGTTCGTGGTGAAGAGAGTCCTTTTGACTTCATTATCGAGATCTTTGATGCCTTCCCCTCCAGGTCTTTTTCTGCTGCAGCTGGACTCTGGAACCAAAAGTCTCCAGCCCTCTGCTTCTAAGACAGCCTGCCCCTACCCTCCAGGTTTCTCTCCCTGTGGAGCCCCAGGCTTCCAGTTCCTCCCCACAGACTGTCCCCAAGGAGGTCCACTGGAAGCATGTGTGCAAAAGGAGGTACATTTGACTCTACCCCTGAATTTACTTGGTGCATGTTACTAGACTGCAGAGATTGCTCGAGGAACTGTCTGCATCTACCCCGGAGTCTGTGTCAGTAGGGGAGAAGATTATCTTCTCCTCTAGACTGGCTACTCTCAAAGCTATTTCTAACACCTGTATGAGGCTCCTTTCCTATGCCTCGGAAGGCACTTCTATGGCAGCTGGATCAGGCATCACTACTAGGTGTCATGCCTGAATGCGGATTTGTGATTTCTCTGAGCCCTTCAAGGCATCCTTCACTAATTCCCCCTTTGTTGGATCTTCCCTGTTCAGTCCATCCGTGAAGGAGATCTTCCCTGTTCAGTCCATCCGTGAAGGAGACTTTAGCCCAGTGCGAGAAGGACTGTAAGACCTGTCTGCCATCGGAATCCGTTTTTCTACTCCACAACATTCCTACTCCAGGTATCCGAGAGGCAGTAAGAGGTTGTGGTTATGAAAATCCAAGGCTTTCCATCAGGACACACCTGATGTCTCTTCCCCTAGAAGCAGATTGGGGAATGATTCTTTCAGACGCCACCCTAGGTGCAGGAGGGCTTCAAGAGAACAAGAGTCTCAGGACTCCCTCCTCAACAGACTCTTCCAGTGACCCTGAAGTGTTGCCCGACTGTCCTACCCAGGAGGCAGTTGGGGGTTGGATGTCCTTCAAGGATGCATCTGCAGTCCTTACAAATGGGTTGTCCTGTCGTCAGGCAGCCCTTCGGTCGGCCGGATTCCAAAGTCTGGGTCTGGCCTCGGCTGGTGTCGCTCTTCACCCGACGTCATAGCTGCAGTTATTCGGGTATAAAGGCATCAGCCGACGCCATTTTCCTCCGTCTTTCTTGCCGCATGGCGCCCGAAGCAGAAGCTGTTCGCAAGTGCCGGTCGGTCAGAACCAGAGATTACTACTACCGAATACTTCTACTACTACCGAAGACTTCTAAAAAGCTAAGTACCCCGTTGGGGACTCTTTCTTGCCTCAGCCGATGTCAGAAAAAGTGAATAACTGTTTAACTTGTGGGAAACAAATACCTCATAAAGATTTCCACTCTTACTGCTTACCTTGTTTAGGCCCAGACCACGACGTAGCAGCTTGTCTAGCCTGTGCTTCTTTTAACCGACGGACGCTTAGACGTCGGTCGGAATTTGCTGAGGAGTTTTTCGGCTCCGATTTTGCTTACATTATGCCGTCGGATCCTCCGACTACGCAAATATCTAAAAAGCGCAAGGAAAAGGACCGACACTCGCAGTCCGCGGTTTCGGCTGAAACCGCGGTTAAGCCAACCGCGAGTGTCTCGGTTTCGGCTGAAACCGAGCAAACGGTTCTTCCTTCAGCCGAAAACTTACCTCCTACCGAGACCTCTTCCAACCTGGTGGAATCGGCTTCTGAAATCCCACCTGCTCGTGCAGTTTCTCAGGAATTATCTGACACTATCCCCTTGGATATTTCAACCCCTGCACGTGGAGCTGCTAGGCCACCTGCAACCATGTCCATTAAGGCCTTTGCCAGGGCTAAAGCAGCTAAAACTACTAAATCTGTGCCTGCTAAGACCCCCTCTCACAGGCCTAGCTCTAGTTCACAAATGCTTAGTCTAGCAGAGGATCTCATTTCTTTAATCCGGGGATCCCAACCTCACCCAGACAGGGCCTCTTGCCCACCTCCAGAGAAGAGGCCTAGAGCAGAGCCCCCTGAGCTAGTTTCTACAGATGATTCCTCTGATGATTCAGATAATACAAACCCTCCAGAGGGTCTTTTCTCCCCTTATGAAGACTCTGATGCTGAAGAGTCCATTCCTTCTGCCTCTCCGCCTGAGGAATTTTCCTTTGGGGAAACCTTGCATGCTATGAGGGAACAATTTCAGTGGCAGGGCCAGGATTTTTCAGACTCTAGAAAAAGGCTTAGAACTTTTCTGCATTTACCACAACATAGGCCTTTAGCCATACCTCCCGTTCTCTCTGTTGTAGATGATGCATTTAATGATGCTTGTACTGCTCCTGATTCACTACCTCCGGCCTCTGCTAAGCCCGATAGGTACTACAGGGTCCCGGACACGCATTATCATTTGTATAAGGCTCCTTTTGCAGATCCCGAGACTATATCCCAGGGACCTAAGGCTGTAGTAGCTACCTCTGCCAAGAACCCCCTCCCCTCTGAAAGGGAATCCAGGTCCTTAGAGAGATGGGGTAAAAAAGTTTACACTTCTGCTACTCTTTCAGCTAGGGCCTTGAACTGTCAATTCCACATGATCCAGTATCAAGAATTTATGCTAGACCAGTTAACCAAAAAGCTGTCCTCAGATGAACCATTAGACAAAAAAATCTGTTCAGGAAATGGTGCATAACATTCAGCAAGTCAGTAACCATTCCTTAAAATGCGGCTATGATGCACTGGAAGCTTCCTTTAGATCAGCCATGACTGGCACAGTTATCAGAAGGCATGCATGGTTAAAAGAGCAGGCCTTACCAGACCATGTCAAATCAAAGCTACTAGATGCTCCCATGGACAAGATCAATTTGTTTGGCTCTCCTGCACAACAGGTGCTGAAGAAGATGGAAGAGAAGGCAAAATCTGTCCAAACAGTGAAAGATTTCTTACAGGTCCAACCTCCAAGGTTTAGCAGGAATTGACCCTCCAAGAATTGGTCCTTTCCAGACTCCTCCAGAGCTCAGAGAGGCAGGAATAGGCGTTCAAGAGGCAGAAGTCAATCCAGGGGTGCCTACAGGGGACGCCAGTGGCAGGGTAACAACCAGCGAGGTACAGCCACAGACACAGCCGCCACCACTACTACAGGACAATCACAGTGACTTGACTCTGGCACCGCCTACCAGGGAACAACTAGAAGCACCCTTAGGCGGGAAGCTAGCCTTATTTTCAGTAAACTGGCATTTCATCACAACAGACAAGTGGATTTTGCAGACAATAGACCGAGGTTACAGGTTTCACTTCCATACTCTACCAGGGAAGAGAGGAATGCCAAACCTACCTCCAAATCAAAAGGCAGAAGCTCTAAAACAAATAACTCCATTATTAAGGATGAGAGCTGTAGAAAAGGTACCATCTATGGAGCAAGGACAGGGATTTTACTCCAGACTCTTCCTGGTATCAAGAAAAGAAAGCAAATGGAGACCTATTCTCGACCTGTCCGCTTTAAACACATTCCTCATTGTTCCAAAATTCAAAATGCTGACCCTACAGCAGCTTCTTCCCATGTTGGGCAAGGAGTCTTGGCTGGTAACTCTAGATCTCAAGGAGGCATACCTGCACGTCCCCATACGACCAAATTGCAGAAGATACCTCAGATTTCTTGCAGGATCAGAGCATTATCAATTCTCAGCATTGCCCTTTGGCTTATCTACTGCGCCCAGAGTGTTCCCGAAATGCCTGGCATCAGTAATTGCTCATTGCAGGCTTCAGGGAATCCAAATCTACCCTTTCCTGGACGACTGCCTGATACAAGCGGACAACAAAAACAAGCTAGCAGAAGACTTGAAAAGGGTCATTTATCTACTACAAGCCCTGGGATATACAGTCAATATAAAAAAGTCAAGGCTGATACCATCCCAAAGGATAACCTTTTTGGGTGCAGAGCTGGACACATCGAAACAAATGGCATTCCTAACAGTAGAAAAACAGGAACAACTCCCTCTCTACTTCTTGGCATTAACAAAGCAGAACCATCTAACAGCAAGAAAAGTCCTGCAAGCCTTGGGCTTCATGGCATCCTGCATAATATTGGTTCCACATGCCAGACTGCATATGAGAAAGTTACAGTGGTACCTAAGGAATTTATGGTCTCAGCACAAGCACAGCCTAGAAACCCAAATTCCAATAATCCCATGCCTGAAGCAAGAATTCCAATGGTGGGCTCAGGCCTGTCAATCAAACAAACAATTGCCCTTCCACAGCACTCAACCAAGCCAAACCATCACAACGGACGCCTCAGACCTCGTTTGGGGGGCCCACATGCTGGACAAGTGCATACAAGGTTTATGGACTCAAGACCAGCTGCGCCTACACATAAATCAAAAGGAAATGCTGGCAGTAAAACTGGCAATTCAGACATTCAGACCATTTCTTCGACAAGGCCAACTGTTGATAAGGACAGACAACACCACAGTTATGTGGTACATCAACAAACAGGGAGGCACACATTCGTACCCTCTATGCCGGATGGCAATGGACCTCTGGAATGTGGCCCTGAGCTTCAACATTCAGTTACAAGCAATTTTTGTACCAGGAAAAGAAAACATCCTAGCAGACATACTAAGCAGAACTACCACGGATGCCCACGAATGGATGCTGCATCTGGACATCTTCAAAACCATTACAAAAAAATGGGGACTCCCAGAAATAGACTTATTTGCATCCCCACGCAATCACCAACTGAAGAAATTCTGCACAAAGACGTACCACCCACTGGCTTGGAAAGTGGACTCCCTATCTTTCAGTTGGAAAAACCTGACAGCATATGCATTCCCACCACTTCCTTTGATGCACAAGGTGCTATTGAAGATCAAAGAGGACCGTCCAAGGATCATTCTGATAGCTCCAGACTGGCCAAGACAACATTGGTACCCATTACTGAGGAGCATGTCTCGGGAACAAATATGGCCCCTACCCCTAGTTCCCTTGCTGCTAACACAGAACAACTACAACACCCTGCATCCAAACCTGAAAACACTGCAGCTGACTGCCTGGAACATTGCATAAGACCAATTAACCCAAATTTATCCCAAAGGGTTAAAGACATTATCTTGGAGGCTCGCAGGCCCTCAACAAGAAAAAATTATTCAGCAAAATGGAAAAGATATCACATTTTGGGGTACTGCAAAAGGAGAAAATGTGTCACTGGTAAACATAGCCAACATCCTGGAATACTTGGAAGAGATTCATGCATCAGCTATTTCAGCAGAATACGACTTGGATCCTCCAGTCTTCTCACATCCTCTGCTCAGGCAGTTTCTGAGGGGAATTAAAAATGTAAAACCACCTAGGAAACCACCATTACCAGCATGGGACTTGAACTTTGTGCTAGATAAATTGACACTCCCTCCTTTCGAACCAGCAGCAACAGCAGAATTACAATACTTATCATGGAAAACTGCTTTCCTGCTTGCAATCACTTCAGCAAGAAGGGTATCTGAGCTACAGGCATTAATGGCAGTGCAGCCCTTCCTGATCTTCCATCAAGATAGAGTGTCCATGAGAACAAATCCTACTTTTATGCCTAAGGTGGTCTCCAGAGTATCTTTAAATCAGGCTATCCACCTACCTACATTCTTCCCCAACCCACAGAACAGGGGAGAAAGACTGTTGCATACCTTGGATGTACATAGACAATTACGCTACTACCTGGACAGGACCAAGGGCAATAGAAAAACTGACCAGCTACTGGTAGCATATGCAACAGGAAAGGAAGGAAAAGCAATTTCAAAACAGACAATCTCTAAGTGGATAGGAAATTGCATTAGATTTTGTTACTCCTACCATGGGAAGAAAACTCCAGAAAACATCAGGCCTCACTCTACAAGGGCTACAGCCACTACCACAGCTTTTCTACGAGGAGTGGCTACGAAAGACATTTTAGAGGCTGCTACTTGGAGCTGCGTGCATACATTTGCCAAGCATTATAATTTACCCTTATACTCTAGATCCCGAGCAGGTTTTGCCACTGCTGTTTTGCAAGGGATCTTAACTACACCATAATTTTATTTCTCCTCCTCCCCCAGTTTGGCTATGGTATTCTACCCATTTGTAAGGACTGCAGATGCATCCTTGAAGGACATAGTACAGTTTTGTACCTACCATAAATGTAGATGTCCGATAGGAATGCATCTGCAGTCAGGATTACCCACCCTCCTTCCCCTCTGTGGTACTCCTAGGGTATTTGCCCATCTTGTAGCTAGCTGGGGGAATCTATTATGGTGTATTTGTTTGTATATATGTACATACATGCTTATTTTTGTTTGCTCTCTACTATTTGGAATCATTTGCATTTATCCAAATTTAGCCTTCCTAGAGGGCACCTGGCATCTGGGGCAAGAAACACTGAGGAAAATGGCGTCGGCTGATGCCTTTATACCCGAATAACTGCAGCTATGACGTCGGGTGAAGAGCGACACCAGCCGAGGCCAGACCCAGACTTTGGAATCCGGCCGACCGAAGGGCTGCCTGACGACAGGACAACCCATTTGTAAGGACTGCAGATGCATTCCTATCGGACATCTACATTTATGGTAGGTACAAAACTGTACTTTTTCTCTGCATCCATCAGCCTGGGAAGCCATCATGTCGGATGGGCTATCGGATTCCCCTTTCTTCATCCTCCAAAGGCCAGAAAGTCTCTCCCGGATGTTCCACCTGCTCACAGGGAGGTAGCTAAACTGGAAATCTCCAAGCTGCTCAACAAGCGAGTCATTCAGACTGTCCCCCCAGAACTATCTGGATTAGGCATCTATTCAAGGTTCCTTTTGGTGCCCAAAAAGACGGGGGAACACAGACCAATACTGGATCTCACCCAATTGAACAGGTTTGTCGCCAAAATTCCAAGTTCCAGATGGTTACAATTGAGTCCATTCTTCCATACCTTCAGAAGGACTTCTGGATGTGTTTGATTGACCTCCAGGATGCATACTACCATATAAAGATGAACAAGTGTCACAGCCTATGCTTCCGATGAGGAGCCAGGCATTATCAGTTCAGGGTGCTCCCCTTTGACCTCACCACAGCCCCCAGGGTGTCCACCAAAGTGGTAGCAGTACTAGCAGCGTATCTCGGGCTACAGAGGGATACAGGTTTTCTCTCACCTGGTTGACTGGCTTCTGGCTGCACCCACCAAGCATCAGCTTCTTCAGGCCAGGGAACAGTTCCTTCAGTTAGTTTCTTGACCTTGGGCATCACAATAAATTTTTCCAAATCAAAATTGGAGCCTGTCCATTCCCTGGAATTCATTGGAGCACTGTAGAATACTTATTTGTGCAAGTTTTTTCTTACCATGGACACTATTAAGTCTCTTCAAGGCCAGGTGAGCATTCTTCTGGAGACACCTCAACCGTCAGCAGCCCAAATCCTTCAAGCTCTGGAATCTATGGCAGCAACCGTTGTCATTTTACCCTTGGCAAGGCTGCACATGCAGGTTCTTCAATGGACCCCATCAGTCCAGTGGTCGCTTTTGGACCAGCCCCTGTCACATCCCATTTGGCTATCCAGAACCTGCTGATCCTCTCTCATGTGGTGGTCATATGTTCAGAATTGAGCAGAGGGTTGATTTTTCGTGGCTCCCTTTCCAATAGCTACAGTCACCGCAGACACCTCCCTGCTCGGGTGGGGGGGGGGGGTATTGGCTGGGAAGGACTGTTCAGGGGACGTGCTCAGAGTTAGAGACCAATCTTCACATCAGTGTTTTGGAGATGAGGGCAATGCTCTGGCATTGCAGGCACTGTATTCTTTTCTCTCCCAAGGAATGATTGCAATAGACAGACAACATGGCAGTGGTCTGGTACAGCAACAAACAGGGAGGAACCAGATCTTACCCCCTTTGTCGAGAGGCCATGAGATTGTGGGAATGGGCGATCTCCTCAGGCCACTTTCTTGTTGCAGTGCACATTCCAGGGAGTTCCAACATCCTAGCGGACAAACTCAGCAGGACCATTCTGTCTCCTCACGAGTGGTTTCTGAGTCGGTGGTGATCATGATCTTCCAGAAATGGGGTCAACCGAGCTGCAATCTTTTCACCTCAACTTCCAATGCCAAGTGCAGTGACTTTTTCACCCTTATTCCTCCCAAAGGAGGGACTCCCAGAGACGCTCTAGTTCATGCCTGGCCCCCCAATCTGCTGTATGTGTATCCTCCCCTTCCTCTTACTCAGAGGTCGACGTGCCACGTGATCCTCATTGCCCCCCTCTGACCTCATTAGGTTTGGTTTCCCTTTCTTTGGTCTCAGTGTCAGTCCTCCATGGATTCTGGATCTGATTTCCAATCCAGAGGGCAACTTTTATTCAGATCTGGACAGCCTGAAGCTCATAGCTTGGCTTCTGCAGTTCCAGTGATGGCTAGAGTTCCTGGGCTATCATCCCCTGTGAAGCCTATATTGCTTTCCGCTTACAAGTCATCCACTAAGAAGATATCTGCTAGTAAATGGAAGAGGTTTTCCATTTGGGCTTTCCGCAATTCGGTGGATCCCTTCACTATCTATTCCTTCAGTTTTAGACTTTCTGGCTTGGATTTTCAACCAAGGCGCCAGTTCCTCTACAAGTCCATATCCCATTATCATGTTGGGCTAAAGCATTCTTCTTTAGCCACGTCTAGATTGTGCAAGGCCTTTTCGAAAGGAACATTTCTTTTACGGCCTTGCATTAAGGATCTAGTTCCCCATTGAGGCCTAACTTTTGTACTTCAGGCGCTAGTGTAGTCTCCCTTTTGAGTCCTCTGCAAAGGTGGATATTCAGTTTCTGTCATGAAAAACGGCTTTATTGGTAGCTCTAACTTCATCGAAGCTGATCTCTGAGATGCATGCTCTTAGTATTCACCGTACCTCATCTTTCACAAAAACAGGGTTTTGCTTGGGCTGAATCCTTCCTTTATCCCAAGGTCGCTTCAGGGAATAATATTAGTTAGGTTATCCATCTTCAAGTGTTCTTCCCAGAGTTTCAGAACAAAGGAGAATACCAATTACACAAGGTTGATGTTCATTGACAGCTTTGTTTCTATCTTGATAGAACCAAATCTTTTCAGGAAGTCCAATCCGTTATTTGTATCCTACTCGAAGTCTAGATTGGGATTGCTGTTTCCAAGATAACCATTGCGAACTGGATTGCCAAATGTATTACCTTTATCAGAAGCATAGTGTTCCTCTTACTTTTGCAGTGAAGGCACATTCTACTAAGGCTGTATCTACCTCCTCAGCTTTCTCCTCCAGGGTACCAGTGGACGAGATTTGTGCTGCAGTTACATGGGCTAGGTCTCACACCTTCATATCCCATTACAAACTGGATATTTCATCTCGGAGCGGAGCTTCCTTTGGTTTCATTGTGCTCCTGGAACATCCTTCCTTAGGGCCACCAGGGCTCAAGTAGCTGGGGACTCTGTCTCACAGGTTGAAGATCAAATGAAGACAACAGTGTTAGATAAAGAGGTTAATGTACTCACCGTAATGTACCATCTGCATTGTTCTTCATTTCTCTTTAACCTTCCCTCTTTCCCCCTTTCCATGAGGACTTGGCCTGTCAGAGGAGGGCTTTTGCTCTCTGTCTCGTCTTTTATGGGTGGTCGTCAGTCACTCTGTTGCCTATAGGTCTAGGTCGGGTACCTTTTGTTGGCAAACTCTGTCTGAGGGGATGGAGGAGAGAGGGGCATTATGGGTAGGGGAAGGAGCTCAGCTACGGCACCATAGCTTGGATATGGCCGGCTCCACACCGATGTCAGTGCCTATAGCCACAGGTTGAAGACAAATGAACAACGATGCAGATGGAACGTTATGGTGAGTACATAACTTCTTTTTGTCTTTTCTTTGGAAAATTGAGCAAAACTTTGTCTAACCTTGATGTTTGAGAGGCTAAGCAGTAGGCTATTTGTGTGGTGGGTCAAGCTACTCAGGAGGTCAGGCATACCATTAAATGTAGCTGTGATGCATTGGAAGCTTATCCAGTGTGGCTGCTACTGATCTGTTATCAGAAGGTTTGCATATCTTTGTTCCTAAGCCCTACCTGAAGACATCAAAGCTAAGCTAATAATCTCCCCTTTTAAGTGATTTACTTTAATCCTGCTGCTGCAGGCCTGTTCAAATCTTTACAAGAGGAAGGAAGAATAATGCAAGATTTAAAGCAAATCTTTTTCACCTTTGCTCCCAGGTGTCAAAGGAACCACCCAACTAAACCCAATTCTTTTTCTTGTTGAGACCCACAATCTGTTCAGAAAGGTTCATGGGCCGAGGGGAGCCATCTCCATGCTTCCTTCCTCTTTGCTGACCTTCATTCTTATGCTAGTTATTTCCCTCAGGTATTTCTAGGCTTCCTGGCCTAGAGTTAGTCTGAGGGGTCTCATGCTCATACATCTGCTTATGTATCATTACACCCATTGGCTTAGGTTGTACATCGGACAAATGACTGTAACAAAAGTTTATTTGGCTTTGGTACCCTGGCTGGACATGAGGTTACTTTGCCAGGATAACTCAGTAGTACTGGAATACTGCAAAAGTGATTAGTAAGAGATTTACTATTATGGCAAGTTCTTACACAACTGCACTTTTTAATTTTCTACCTGGTGTGTTTATTTCCTGTGTTTTACAGCATGGTCACTGACTTTGGTGAGAGCCAACTGAGTGGGAGCTGTGCCACAACAGTCAGGAAATCCTTCTATGTGGCACACCTCATCACGAAGGGCTTTTCATCCAGAAAAAAGGCGGTCATTGTCCCACTGTACTCATCCCTCATTAGACCCATTATAGAATACAATGCCCCATTTGGTATGTACCTCTCAAGACATCTGCAACAACTGGAAAGGCCTCAGAAATACCTCACTAAAAGAATCACAGGCCTAAAGCAGATGCCCTATGCTGACCGCCTTAAAAAACTCCAGCTATACTCTGTCGCATATCATCTACTCAGAGGCGATCTCTGCTTAACATACAAGGCCATGTCAAACCCAGAGCTGTTGGACATGCTACACTTAAAGAAATCCCAATCCCTCAGAGCTACACGCTCCAGGGATCTAAACCTTGTCATCACAATAAACAAAACATGTTGGAGGGATAGGTTCCTGACCCAGAGACTCCCCAGACTCTGGAATAGATTCCCCATACATGTCAAGCAGAGTGCCTCTTTGGACCTCTTCAAGAGGAACCTTGACGATTGGATGGGAGAAAGGAAATTCACCCCAGGGATCACGTCAGTCGCCCTGCTAGACAGGGGTCCAGGAAAGTAAATAATGTGGGAAGAAATATTCAGGGAATTGTTATGGCTAGGCTTGTATAGGCCCTAGGGCTGATAGCCTAGTACTAACCTATGAACCTATGACTATGCAGACATGAAGGCAGTTTTTATCCCAGTCATCCATAGCTCATCAGCCTCCCTTGCACCATATTACATACTGAGTATCCCACCAGTCCCGTACAACAGACTGTACTGATCAACAGCTTGAGGTCCCTTAGAAGAGATCCTGTCACATCAGCAAAAATCCTCTGCAGCCTTAAATGCTTCCTATTGCCTTGCACCTCCTATGCTTGTATCTTTTTCCTTATGTTGGTGGGCCCACAATCCTGCTGTGGCAGCCAAATGTTTTTCCAATTAAGCCCTAACCAAACCAGAGTGGTTGATTTAAGCACTCTCTTTGTTGTGCTCCTGCCTGCCCACTCGTGTTCCCACGCATGTAGAGAGAGAAAGCTGCCATGATTGACTTTGGAATGCCAAGCTTACAGCCCTTGCTATTCACCGTTTCTTTTGTCACCATCAGGCATTCTACTACTTGGTGCCAAGCTGCCAACCAGCCCCCAGGTCCCTCCACCCCAGGATGAGCTAGCTTCTACTGCTCTGTCCCACCTTCCTCTGCCCACTTATTAGCACCTTCAGTGGAAGCCTGGCACATGTGGTGAGAATATTTGAATAGTCTGTAAGTTTTTCAGTTTGCCAGTATTTGTTTTTGCTTGAGCTCCTCCCCAGAAACCAAAGCAGCAGTGG
The DNA here is from genome assembly GCF_019279795.1 of Protopterus annectens. Lineage (NCBI taxonomy): Eukaryota > Metazoa > Chordata > Ceratodontiformes > Protopteridae > Protopterus > Protopterus annectens. Next base: position 304,758,511 of record NC_056742.1, on the reverse strand, counting down.
GCATATCTAGATGTTAAGTTAATCAGAGATTTTGGTATGAGGTGACAAGTTTCCAGCTTTTGTGTATCAGAACAGAATTGTTTGCCATCCAAATGACAATAAGCTGTCCAGGTTATGAGATCGAACATCAAGACTGAGAGCTGTCTGGGATAGTTGCATGGAGGCTGGTTAGTAGGATGGTACCCATAAAGTTTCAGATGAAGTATAAGCACAAAACAAATCGTTTAAATAAAGAATACAGCATAGAGGCAACACAGGCACATTTTTCTTCACTGTAAATGTATTACAGGTTTGGGAGTGGGGCTTTAGTGGAAAAAGAAGGCATGCAAGTATTTTGTGGTATTCCAACTGATGTTTGCTGGCTTTTGATACATTTTGATAAATATATTCAAATTCAGGTCCCATTACTGGAGTAGGGATTTTAAAAATTGGGAGCTGGTATGCCAGAAGAGAGGATTATATAGATTAAAATGTGGGTTAATAAAATGTGAATTATATATTTTACAGCTGTTAAAGGATTATTTTTGCTTGTATAGGGGTTAATATTATAGAGACAACTAGAATATAATTATTAATTATAATAGATAAACATAAGTATAATAGATAAACTCTCCCAGCCTGAGCATCAACCCATATGTTAACAGATGGGTAGCTAACTGGGTCACTGATAGAACTCACACAGTCAAAGTAGGGGAAGCCACCTCTAGTAATAAACCCATAACGAGCAGTGTACCCCAAGGATCGGTCTTGAGGCCTCTGCTGTTTGGGATATACTTTTCTGAGGTGCAAGCCAAAACAAGAGGACTGTGGCTGACCATGTTTGCAGATGACTGCAAGTGGAGTGCCGTCTTAAATTCCCCTAGTGATGTGAACATCCTCCAAGAGGGCCTTACCCAAACTAATGACTGGTGCCAGAAGCATGGCCTCATACTGAATGCCAAGAAATGCATCATTATCCACTTTGGGGAAATTGTCATCCCCGCTAATTATGACATTAATAACAATATACTAAGCATGCAGTCAGTTGTGAGGGACTTGGGCACCCAGGTTGATAGCAACCTGACTTTTGACCACCATATTGCCTCCATTATTATGGAAGGCTTTCTACATGGCCCACTTCATAAATAAGGGTATTTCATCCAAGAACAAGTAGGTCATAACATCCCCCCCCCAGTACACCTCCCTTATCTAACGCATTGAGTACAATGCCCCCTTTGGCTTACACCTTGCCAAGCATGTGCAGCAGGTGGAGAGACCACAGAGGTTCCTGACCAGGAAAATCCAGGGTCTCAAACACCTATCCTATACAGATAGGCTGAAAGCCCTGTCCCTGTACTCAGTCTCGTACAGACTGCTCAGAGGTGACCTGTGTCTGGCATACAAGGCCATTTCAGAACCAGCCTTGAATGGAGTTGCTGCATATCTGTAAGACGCATTCCACTCGTGCAACCCATATGCAAGGCCTTAACCTGGTCTGTGACATTAATAGAACTTGTTGGCAGGATAGATATGTGTCCCAAAGACTCCATCTGTGGAATACACTCCCTCTCCATTTCAAGCAGAGTACCTCTTTAGCCCTCTTTAAGAGGAACCTGGACGACTGGATGGGAAACAGAAAATACACCCCTGGGATCCCACTTGTGCCCTTGCTGGACAGGGGAAACCGGTGCTGACTTTGAAAGAACATGGGCGAAATTCTTGGTTAGGCTTATAAGGGCTCCCGAGCCAATAGCCTAGTATCATCCTATGAACCTATTAAGGAGTTTTGTTTTTTTTTTTTTTTTTTTTTTTTGTAAAAAGTTAACTAAGAATTTGTACAGATTTACTTCTGTTTTCATTTTATTCTGTTTTCTGCAAGCAGATTGTATTATTTATTTATTTTACATTTGTTTACTGGGATGGTCTGACTAGGACAGTGCCCATTTTCAGTGGCGGCCCAGGGAGAAAAGCTCCAGTCTAAGCTTACATACAAATTATCACACTAAGTAATAGAAATTGTAAGCAAAATTCACAAAAAGAGTGCTAAAACATTTACAGAATAAAAATGTAAAAACAAAAATTTATACATAGCAAATGGAACAAGACTTCAAACACTTGAATATAGACAAATATATATAGTTGAATTTATATATGTGGAAGAACATAACATTAGGAAATTAAGCAGAGAGAATCTCTTGGGCAAAGTAGTGCATAGTTAGTAATACTTCCATTGCGAGAGTTGCAACTAGGAATGTAACTACTTGTAGAAAAGTAGTGTTGTTAGAAGGGATATATTAACAGAGTTAGTATGTACAGCCAAATTGTTTAAATAATACTAAGTTAACAGTTAACCTGGAGTGTTACATGCACAAAGCGAGGATTCAAATAAGTGTCTTTTGAGCGACGTTTTGAAATGATTGATTGCTTATGGATCTAATACTATGTGGAAGGGTATTCCAATTTTTAGCAACAAAATTAGAGTAAAGAGAGTTGCCTGCTGTATTGGATACTTTGGTTACTTGGATTAAGTCTTTGTTAGACGATTGAAGAGTATGAATATTAGAGCAGGCTTGTAGATATTTTAGGGAAGGTATGTTGTCAGGATTGTGCATTATTTTGTGAGCCATTATTAACTGGTTACAGCTCATAATATGAGGTAGTTCCAACCAAGAAGGATTTTTTAGGCATTGACAGTGATGGGTTGAATGTGTGGAATCTGTTGCAAATTTGGCAATCTTATTAATGATTCCAATTTACTTAGTTCTAACTTTTTGAGGTTGGTAAGTATGGGTGATGCATATAAGAGTGAGGAGAGAATGTGGGTTCTAGCTATGGCTGTTCTTGCAAGGTCTGTTGAGATTTTTTTGTTTCTATACATTGTTCCCATTTTCTTGTGAACTTTTGTGATTGCGTTAGAAATGTGTATTTCAAATTTTAGTCTGTTGTCAATTATTATGCCTAATAGTTTTGTTTGGGAATCTGGAAAAATCCTAGTATTATTACTGGCAGTGATATAAAAATTAGCTGGGAGGTCAGTAGGTTTAGATGGATGAAAAATCATGTTTAGTTTTACTAGGGTTTAGAATGAGTTATTTGCTAATTAGGTTTAAGTTTTGATTGTTTCTTACTGGCTTTTTTTGATGAATTTCCTCACTATTCATTAAGTAAGTGGCATAGGATGTTTAGCAGCCATCTGAGCTTCAACTGTCTTGGATGAGACCCTGGTTTAACATCCAAAGGGATGGCCCCTTAGGAGTGTAGCATTTGTCATGCTGCACTGTAGTGTCTGTATTGAAACTTGAATTCGGGCACTTAATATGACGCAGAACCCACAGCCTTCTGACTTTCTGCCTAACTGTGTAGCTTGCCCCTCTCATGCAATTTGTATTCTTGTTTCTCTGTCTGCATTTGTTAACTTGCACAATAAAAAAAAAAAAATGGAGCAGTGGAATATAACATTTTAATAAAATAATGAACCATTCCCTTGTCTGTGTGTATGTTTTTGTTTGATTTTATATTAAGGTTTCTGTGTGTAGCTATTGATGTTCATCATGTTACCCTGCTGCAGTCATCACACTTGGGTTATCCTGTAGTCAGGCGGTCCCGCAGTCGGCCTGAATTCCAAAGTCTTGGTTCGGAGTTGGTTGCTGTCACTTCTTCCCTGACGTCAGTGCGCCAGGGGTATACAAGAGGCATCCGACGCCATTTTCTTAAGTCTTTCTTGCCGCGTGGTGCCCGAAGCAGAAGCAGTTCGCAAGTGCCGGTCAGCCGACACCTGAGATTTTCGAATCGAGTTTCAGTCCGAAGTCTTCAAAGCTAAGTACCCCGTTGGGGAACCTTTTCTTGCCTCAGTCCGATGTCAGAAAAAGTTAACAATTGCATTTCTTGTGGGAAGCAAATACCTCATAAGGACTTTCATTCTTATTGTATACCTTGCCTAGACCCAGACCACGACATCACTGGTTGTAGGTTTTGTGCTAGGTTCAATAAGCGAACTATAAAGCAACGCTTTGATTTCGCACGACACTACTTCGGTAGGAAATTTAATTACACTATGCCGTCGGAGCAACCGACTACCAGCGTGCATAAAAAACGCAAAGATAAAGACAGGCAGCCTAGATCCAAGCCAGACTCCGAGGCCTCGGCTGGGCCGGTCGCCGGTTCTCCGGTTTTCAGTGAGGCGCCTACGCAGCCCCTGGCTACCGCAGAATTGGATCCCCAGACCACTTTGGATTCTCCAGCAGAGAGTTCTAAGCCGACACAGCCATTTTCTTTAGGCCCTACCGACGACATTGCAGAAGGAGAAGCCAGTGCTGTACAAACACCTTCGGTTTCTGAAGGTGTCTTCAGACCGACTACTCACCATAAAATCTTATGCTAAGCTTAAGACTCCTCTAAAACCAAAAAAGACTGCACTTCAGTCTCCAGTTCAAGGCCCCATGCCTAAGAAACAGATGCTTAAGATGGCTGAAGATTTGATTTCTTTAATCAGGGGTTCACAACCCCCCCCCCCGACAAAAGGCCTAGACAAGAGGACGATTATGCCTCCTCTGATCGTGTCTATTTCCTCAGGCTCCTCTGAGGAACAGGATTACTCCTTTCCCCCCTATGAAGATTCTGATGCTGAAGATTCCATCCCCTCAGATTCTCCCCCTGAAGACTATTCCTTTGGGGAAACCTTGCATACCATGAGGGAACATTTCCACTGGGAAGGTCAGGATTATTCCGACTCAAAGAAAAGGCTCCGAGAGATGTCCTTCAAGGATGCATCTGCAGTCCTTACAAATGGGTTGTCCTGTCGTCAGGCAGCCCTTCGGTCGGCCGGATTCCAAAGTCTGGGTCTGGCCTCGGCTGGTGTCGCACTTCACCCGACGTCATAGCTGCAGTTCTTCGGGTATAAAGGCATCAGCCGACGCCATTTTCCCCAGTCTTTCTTGCCGCGTGGCTCAAGCAGAAGCTGTTCGCAAGTGCCGGTCGGTCAGATCCAGAGATTACTACTACCGAATACTACTTCAAGACTTCTAAAGCTAAGTACCCCGTTGGGGACTCTTTCTTGCCTCAGCCGATGTCAGAAAAAGTGAATAACTGTTTAACTTGTGGGAAACAAATACCTCATAAAGATTTCCACTCTTACTGCTTACCTTGTTTAGGCCCAGACCACGACGTAGCAGCTTGTCTAGCCTGTGCTTCTTTCAACCGACGGACGCTTAGACATCGGTCGGAGTTTGCTGAACAGTTTTTCGGCTCAGATTTTGCGTACATAATGCCGTCGGATCCTCCGACTTCTCAAATTGTTAAGAAACGCAAAGAAAAGGACCGACACTCGCGGTCTGCGGTTTCGGCCGAAACCACAGTTAAGCAAACCGCGAGTGTCTCTGTTTCGGCCGAAACCGAGCAAACGGTTCTATCTTCAGCCGAATCCATGACTACTACCGAGGCCCCTTCTACCCTGGTTGAATCGGCCTCTGAAGTTCTACCTGCTACGGTGGTTTCACAATAATTATCGGACACCATCCCTTTGGATGTTTCTACCCCTGCACGTGGTGCTGCTAGGCCGCCTGCAGCCATGTCTATAAAGGCCTTTGCCAGGGCTAAAGCAGCCAAAACTTCTAAGTCTGTGCCTGTTAAGCCCCCCTCTCACAGGCCCAGTTCCAGTTCCCAAATGCTTACTCTGGCAGAGGATCTCATCTCTTTAATAAGGGGATCCCAATCTCACCCAGACAGGGCCTCTCAACCTCCAGAAAAGAGACCTAGAGCAGAGCCCCCTGAACCAGTGTCCTCAGATGATTCTTCTGATTTTACAGACCATCCAGAGACTCCTTTTTCTACTTATGAAGATTCCGATGCTGAGGAATCGATTCCTTCTGCCTCTCCACCAGAGGAATTTTCCTTTGGGGAAACTTTACATGCCATGAGAGAGCAATTCCAATGGCAGGGACAAGATTTCTCAGATTCAAGGAAAAGGCTTAGGACCTTTTTGCATTTGCCACAACATAGGCCTTTAGCTATACCTCCAGTTCTTCCTGTTGTGGATGATGCATTTAATGATGCTTGCACTGCTCCTGATACTTTACCTCCAGCCCCTGCTAAGCCCGATAGGTTCTACAGGGTCCCGGACACTCATCACCATTTATACAAGGCTCCTTTTGCAGATCCCGAGACTATCTCCCAGGGGCCTAAGGCAGTAGCTTCGACCTCAGTTAAAAACCCTCTCCCTTCTGAAAGGGAATCCAGGTCCTTAGAGAGATGGGGTAAAAAAGTATACACCTCTGCTACTCTCTCAGCTAGGGCATTGAACTGTCAGTTTCATATGATCCAATACCAGGAGTTTATGCTTGATCAGTTAACTAAGAAACTGTCCTCTGAGGATTCTTTAGATAAGAAATATGTTCTAGAAATGGTGCATAACATTCAGCAGGCTAGTAACCATTCCTTAAATTGTGGCTATGATGCACTGGAGGCTTCCTTTAGATCAGCCATGACTGGCACAGTTATAAGAAGGCATGCATGGTTGAAAGAACAGGTCTTGCCGGATCATGTTAAAGCAAAACTATTAGATGCTCCTATGGATAAGGTCAGTTTATTTGGTTCTCCTGCTCAACAGGTACTGAAGAAAATGGAAGATAAGGCAAAATCTGTACAAACAGTGAAAGATTTCTTACAGGTTCAGCCTCCAAGGTTTAGCAGGAACTGGCCTTCCAAAAATTGGTCCTTTCCAGACTCCTCTAAAACTCAGAGAGGCAGGAATAGGCATTCAAGAGGCAGAAATCAATCCAGAGGAGGTGCCTACAGGGGACGCCAGTGGCAAGGTAACAACCAACGAGGCACTGACACAACTACTACCACTGCAACAGGACAATCACAGTGACTTGGCTCTGGCACCGCCTACCAGGGAACAAATAGCAGCACCCTTAGGCAGAAAGTTAGCCTTATTTTCAAAAAACTGGCACTATATCACAAGAGACAAGTGGATTTTGCAAACTATAGACCAAGGCTACAGGTTTCATTTCCACACTTTACCAGGAAAAAGAGGAATGCCAAACCTACCACCAAATCAAAAGATAGAAGCTCTAAAACAAATAGCTCAATTAGCAAAGATGAGAGCTGTGGAAAGGGTGCCATCTATGGAACAAGGCAAGGGATTTTACTCCAGACTATTCCTGGTACCAAGAAAAGAGAAAAATTGGAGGCCTATTCTCGACCTGTCCGCTTTAAACACATTCATCATTGTTCCAAAATTCAAAATGCTGACCCTACAGCAACTTCTTCCCATGCTGGGCAAGGAGTATTGGCTGGTAACTCTAGATCTCAAGGAGGCATACCTGCACGTCCCCATACGACCAAATTGCAGAAGATACCTCAGATTTCTTGCAGGATCAGAGCACCATCAATTCTCAGCATTGCCCTTTGGCTTATCTACTGGGCCCAGAGTGTTCACGAAATGCCTGGCATCAGTAATCGCTCACTGCAGGCTTCAGGGAATCCAAATATATCCATACCTGGACGACTGCCTGATACAAGCGGACAACAAAAACAAGCTAACAGAAGACTTACAAAGAGTCATTTGCTTACTACAAGCCCTGGGATACACAGTCAATATAAAAAAGTCAAGACTGATACCATCCCAAAGAATAACCTTCTTAGGTGCAGAATTGGACACAGTAAAACAGATGGCATTCCTAACTGCAGAAAAACAAGAACAACTTCCTCTCTATTTCTTGGCATTAACAAAGCAGAACAAACTAACAGCAAGGAAAGTACTGCAGGCCTTGGGCTTCATGGCATCCTGCATAATCCTGGTCCCCCATGCCAGACTGCATATGAGAAAGCTACAGTGGTACCTAAAGAATTTATGGTATCAACACAGGCACAGGTTAGAAACCGAAATACCACTAATTCCATGCCTGAAACAAGAGTTCCTATGGTGGGCTCAGGCATGCCAGTCAAACCCAGGTTTGCTCTTCCACAGCATTCAACCAAGCCAAACCATCACAACGGACGCCTCAGACCTCGGTTGGGGGGCCCACATGCTGGACAAGTGCATACAAGGCTTATAGACTCCAGAACAGCTGCACCTGCACATAAATCAAAAAGAAATGCTGGCAGTAAAACTAGCAATCCAGAATTTCAGACCATTCCTCCAAGAAGGCCAGTTGATGATAAGGACAGACAACACCACAGTCATGTGGTACATCAACAAACAGGGAGGCACTCATTCATACCCGCTATGCCGGATGGCACTGGACCTGTGGAATATGGCTCTGAGTTACAACATTCAGTTACAAGCAATTTTTGTACCGGGAAAAGAAAACATCCTAGCAGACATATTAAGCAGAACTACCTCGGATGCTCACGAATGGATGCTACACCCGGACATCTTCAAGGTCATCACAAAGAAATGGGGACTGCCACAAATAGACCTATTCGCATCCCCACTCAATCACCAGCTCAAGAAATTCTGCACAAGGACGTACCACCCACTTGCTTGGAAGGTGGACTCTCTATCCTTCAGTTGGAAAGGCCTGACAGCATATGCATTCCCACCTCCTCTTCCTTTGATGCACAAGGTGCTATTGAAAATCAAAGAGGAACGTCCAAGGATCATTCTGATAGCTCCAGATTGGCCAAGACAACATTGGTACCCATTACTGAGGAGCATGTCTCGGGGAAAAATGTGGACACTACCCCTGATTCCTTTGATGTTAACTCAGAGCGACTACAACATCCTGCATCCAAACCTGAAAACTCTGCAACTGACTGCCTGGAACATTACATAAGAGCAACTAACCCAGATTTATCCCAAAGGGTTAAAGACATTATCCTTGAGGCCCGCAGACCCTCAACAAGAAGGAACTATGCAGGAAAATGGAAAAGGTTTCTCATTTGGAGTACCGAGAGGGGCAAAGATGTGTCAAAGGTAGACATTGCCAACATCCTGGAGTATTTGGCAGAGCTTTTCCATACAGGCCTGTCCTATTCCTCCATCAAGATACATGCATCAGCTATTTCTGCAGAATACAGCTTCGATCCCCCTGTCTTTTCAAGATCCTCTACTCGGGCAGTTTCTGAGAGGAATTAAGAATGTAAAACCTCCTAGGAAACCACCATTACCAGCATGGGACTTGAACTTTGTGCTAGAAAAATTGACACTCCCCCCTTTCGAACCAGCAGCAACAGCAGATCTTCAACACCTATCCTGGAAAACTGCTTTCCTGCTGGCAGTTACCTCAGCAAGAAGGGTTTCTGAGCTACAGGCTTTAATGGCAGTACAACCCTTCCTAATCTTCCATCAAGATAGAGTGTCCATGAGAACTAATCCTACATTTATGCCTAAGGTGGTATCCAGAGTGTCTTTAAACCAGGCAATCCACCTACCTACCTTCTTCCCCAATCCACAGAACAGGGGGGAAAGACTGCTGCATACTTTGGATGTACATAGACAGTTGCGCTACTACCTGGACAGAACCAAGAACAATAGAAAAACTGACCAGCTTCTGGTAGCATATGCAACAGGAAGGGAAGGAAAAGCAATTTCCAAACAGACAATCTCCAAGTGGATAGGAAATTGCATTAGATTCTGTTACTCCTACCATGGAAAGCAAATTCCACAGAACATAAGGCCTCATTCTACAAGGGCTACAGCCACTACCACAGCTTTCTTACGAGGAGTGGCTACCAAGGACATTATAAAGGCTGCTACTTGGACCTCCGTGCATACATTTGCCAAGCATTATAACTTACCTCTATACTCTAGATCCCGAGCAGGGTTTGCCACTGCTGTTTTGCAAGGGATCCTAACTACACCATAATTTCTTCTTCCTCCTCCCCTAGTTTGGCTATGGTATTCTACCCATTTGTAAGGACTGCAGATGCATCCTTGAAGGACATAGTACAGTTTTGTACCTACCATAAATGTAGATGTCCGAACAGGATTGCATCTGCAGTCAGGATTACCCACCCTCCTTCGCCTCTGTGGTATTCCTAGGGTATTTGCCCACCTAATAGCTAGCTGGGGGGGGGGGATCTCTTGTGGTGTATTTGTTTGTATATATGTACATACATGATTATTTTTTGTGTTTGCCTTCTACTATTTGGAAACATTGGCATTTATCCAAAATTTAGCTATCCAAGAGGGCAACTGGCATCTGGGGCAAGAAACACTGAGGAAAATGGCGTCGGCTGATGCCTTTATACCCGAAGAACTGCAGCTATGACGTCGGGTGAAGTGCGACACCAGCCGAGGCCAGACCCAGACTTTGGAATCCGGCCGACCGAAGGGCTGCCTGACGACAGGACAACCCATTTGTAAGGACTGCAGATGCAATCCTGTTCGGACATCTACATTTATGGTAGGTACAAAACTGTACTTTTCTTTTACTCCCCCAGCACAGACCACTTGCTATTCCTCCAGTTTTAGACATTGTGGATGATGTTTTCTTAGAAACTAGTCTAAATCCAGATTCTCTGCCTCCTGCTCCAGCCAAACCAGATAGATACTATAGAGTGCCTGACTCACACAAATTCCTTTACAAAAGCCCTGTTGCTGATCCAGAGACAATCTCCCAGGGTCCCAAAGGTATGGCTAAAAATCCTGTACCCTCTGAAAGGGACTCCAGAGCACTAGATAGGTGGGGGAAGAAGGTTTACACCTCAGCTACTCTAGCTATGAGAGCACTAAATTGTCAATTTCACATGCTTAAATACCAGCAATTCCTAATGTCTCAAATAAAACAAAAGATGAGCAGGCACCCTCAACAGTCTGAATTCAAGGAAATGCAGGATCTGTTGCATGCAGCTGAACAGGTGGGCATACATACTTTACAATGTGGTTTTGATGCCTTGGAAGCTTCCTGTAGAGCTGCTGTTACTGGGTCTGTTATACGTAGGCATGCTTGGTTAAAGGAACAAACTCTGCCTGATCATGTTAAAGCAAAGTTACTAGATGCAGCCTTACAGCAGGATGTCTTATTTGGGGTTAAAGCAGAAGAGGTTTTAAAGAAAATGGAGGATAAGGCAAAATCTATGCAGACAGTCAAAGATTTCTTACAGGTACAGCCCCCACACTTCAGCAGAAATTGGCCAACAAAAAATTGGTCCTTTCCAGCTTCTGACAGACCACAGAGGGGAAAATACAGGTGCCCAACGGGCAGAGGACAAGCACAAATCCCTTACAAACTTCGCCAGTGGGGCACTGCAACACAGAAAGGAGGAGAAGACAGGTCCCAAACTACTAGAAGGCAAACACAATGACTTAAACATCAAGCTGCCAAGCAAAACTCTCTTGGCAGCTCCCTTGGGAGGAAAATTAGCACTTTTTGCAGACAACTGGCACATCGTCACAAAGGACAAATGGGTCCTAGACATTATCTCACAAGGATACAGATTCCATTTCCACACCTTGCCAAGGATAAAAGGAATGCCAAACCTGCCACAAAATCAATGGGCAGAGGCACAAAAACAAATTACAGCTCTCATGGACATGAGAGCCATTCAACTGGTATCTACACAGGAGCAAGGCCAAGGATTTTACTCAAGGATCTTTCCAGTCCCCAGAAAGGACAATGCTTGGAGACCCATTCTGGACCTTTCAATTCTAAACACCTTCTTGCAAGTACCCATATTCAAGATGCTAACTCTACGGCAGCTTCTTCCCATGTTGGGCAAGAAAGCTTGGCTAGTAACGTTGGACCTCAAGGAGGCATACCTGCATGTCCCTATCAGACAAAATTGCAGAAGATACCTCCGATTATTTGCAGATTCAACCCATTACCAGTTCTCTGCACTGCCCTTTGGCTTATCTACTGCACCCAGGGTCTTCACAAAATGCCTGGCACCAGTAATTGCATACTGCAGACAAAGAGGAATTCAAATATACCCATACCTGGACAACTGCCTCATCCAAGCAGAAAGCAAGGACATTCTCTTACAATATCTGGCTTTTGTAAAACACCTTCTAAGTTGCCTAGGGTACACAGTAAACGAAAAGAAATCAAAACTAGTGCCCTCACAAAATATGACATTCCTGGGTGCCAGCTTGAATACAGCGGCCCAGATGGCTTATCTCATGCCAGACAAACAACTACAACTAACTCAATACTTCATAACAATGGCAACAAAGACCCAACTCCCTGCAAGAAAAATTCTGCAGGCCTTGGGCTTCATGGCATCTTGCATACTACTAATACCATTTGCAAAACTGCATATGAGGAAATTACAATGGTACCTAAAAAGTGTATGGACTCAACACAGCCACAGCTTGGAAACAATGATACCTCTCATTCCCTGCCTTCAGCAGGAGTTCCTATGGTGGTCACAGGCATGTCACCTCAACAAGGGTCAGCCTTTCACCTTACCCCCAGCCAGGCAAACTATGACAACAGATGCATCGGACTATGCCTGGGGGGCACACATGGCAGGACGGTGCGTTCAAGGCATATGGACTGCAGATCAAAGGAATCTGCATATCAATCAAAAAGAAATGCTAGCTGTACAGAATGCTCTGACATCCTTCAAGGACCTCTTGCATCCAGGACAGCTTATCATAAGGACATACAACACCACAGTAATGTGGTACATAAACAAACAAGAGGGTACACACTCCTACTCTCTATGCAGGCAAGCAATGACCTTGTGGAACACAGCACTGGTTTACCAAGTTCGATTACAAGCTCAATTCCTGCCAGGAAAAAAGAACACCTTGGCAGACGACCTAAACAGAAACATCATGGATCCCCACGAGTGGAAACTGGTCCCACAAGTGTTTGCAATGACAATTCAAAAATGGGGGCACCCAGACATAGACCTGTTTGCCAGCTAACAAAATTTTGCACAAGGACTTTTCACCATCAAGCTTGGAAAGTGGACGCGCACTCATTCAGTTGGAAAATGCTGACAGTATATGCCTTCCCTCCATTGCCCCTTTTCACAAAGGTGCTGCTGAAAGTCAGGATGGAGAGACCCCGAATGATGCTCATTGCCCCAGACTGGCCACACCAGCACTGGTACCCACTATTAAGGAATATGGCCCAGGACCCTCCATGGATTTTACCACAAATTACTCATCTGCTCACACAGCAAGACAGATTCTACACAGCCAGCTCAAAACCTTAAACTTGGCTGCATGGCAAATCACCTAAGCAACCAGCCAGCTCCTCTTTCACAACTGTTATGGATGTTACTCTTGAGGCCAGGAGGCCCAGCACCAGGAAAGCCTACTCAAATGGAAAAGGCCAAAATACTCTTCAGCCGGACATACCTCAGATTCTACAATATTTAACTGAGATGTTACACAAAGGGCTTTCTTTTTCATCTATTAAAATCCACGCCTCAGCTATTTCAGCTCACTACAACACGGATCCTCCCTTATTTTCACATCCACTCCTAAGGCAGTTTCTCAGAGGGGCCAAAACATTAAGCCTCCCAGAAGAGCTCCAACACCTACTTGGGACCTCAATTTTGTTCTGGAAAAACTTACACTACCTCCTTTTGAGCCAAGTTTATATCATGGAAGACTGCCCTGCTGCTAGCAATTACTTCAGCCAGAAGAGTCTTAGAGCTTCAGGCACTAATGGCAGTAGAGCCTTTCCTCATTTTTCATCAAGACAGAGTTTCTCTACGAACTAATCCCTCCTTTATGCCTAAGGTGATATCCAGTGTGGCTCTAAATCAAACCATCCATTTACCCACCTTCTTTCCAAATCCACAGAACAAAGGAGAAAGACTCCTGCATTCCTTGGACATTCACAGGCAGCTATGTTACTACTTGGATAAAACTAATGTTTTCAGAAAATCTGACCAGCTTTTTGTATCCTATGCTACAGCATTACAAGGAAAGGCTATTTCAAAACAGACCATTTCCAAATGGATAGGACATTGCATACGTTTTTGCTACGCCCACCATGGAAAACCAGTTCCTGCTAGCATAAGGCCCCACTCTACCAGGGCAGCAGCTACATCTACAGCCTTCCTCAGGGGGGTGCCAACCAAGGATATTCTGGAAGCTGCAACTTGGAGTTCAGTACACACTTTCACCAAACACCATCACTTACCACTTTACTCTAAGACTAGAGCTGGCTTCGCCACTACAGTTTTGCAGGGCCTTCTAGCCTCCTCTAACCCTGTTTGACTCCACCTCCCACTCTTAGCTTTGGGATTCTACCCAAGTGTGATGACTTCAGCAGGGTAACACAATGAACATAGTACAGTTTTGTACCTACCATAAATGTAGATGTTCGAGTGTATACCCTGCTGCAGTCCAGGTTACCCTCCCTCCATCCCCTCTGACCTAACTAAAACCTTTCAATACCTTAAAATCTCATACAGGCTTTGTGGTGTATTTGCTTATAGCTGGAGGGATGTTTTGTTTGTGCTAAACTTTTATTATTGGTACTATCTACTGACCACCTTTTGGGGGGGCACCTGACATCTGGGGCAAGAAAAACTGAAGAAAATGGCGTTGGATGCCTCTTATATACCCCTGGCGCACTGACATCAGGGAAGAAGCGACCGCAACCGATGCCGGACCAAGACTTTGGAATTCAGGCCGACTGCGGGACCGCCTGACGACAGGATAACCCAAGTGTGATGACTGCAGCAGGGTATACACTCGAACATCTACATTTATGGTAGGTACAAAACTGTACTTTTTCTGTGTAGCTTTGTCTTTTATTTTTTTTTCTTGACCGTATATTATTTCTTTTTACTCTAGCATTGCCACAAGTAGTGCAGTGTCAAAAGAGCTAACAAGGCTTCTAAAGATCCCCATCGATACTTACAACAACATTCTGACAGTATTAAAACTAAAGCATTTTCATCCGTTGTTTGAGTATTTTGACTATGAGTCCAGAAAGAATATGAGCTGCTATGTGCTTGGTAATGCTTTGGAATACAACACAGAAGTAGTATCGCAAGAACAGGTGAGGCCCTGGCATGTCGTAACTATTGTACTGATTGTCATAGTTTGTGTTTGTAGCTGAAAGCAAATGTTTCCATTAATGCTGATTGGCTTTGTCATGTTTACTTTTGGCATGGGTCGGGGGTGTCTGCATGTTGATCTGTATTTGTCAGACGTACAGTCTAATATAGACGTATTGTTAGCATTACTGTCCTCCAGTCTGGAGCAGTCGGTCATCAGCTTAGCTTGATGATATAAATATGTTGCAGGGTTTGACATAAACCCGAACAAAAACATTTGATGCATTTTAGCTACTGTCCTGTCTCTTGCTAAAGTATAATGCTACTTCAGTTTAGTTGTAGCAAGGAAGATGTCCTTCAAGAATGCAACTGCAGTCATAACATGTGGGTTGTCCTGCCTCAGGCAGCCCTCGGTCGGCCGGATTCCAAAGTCTGGGTCCGACGTCGGCTGATGTCGCATTTCTCTCCGACGTCAGAGCGGCTGGAGTACATAAGCATCAGCCGACGCCATCTTCTTCAGTCTTTCATGCCGCGCGGTGCCCGAAGCAGAAGCAGTTCGCAAGTGCCGGTCGGTCAGCTCCTGTATTCTTCGATTCCGAAGTCATCAAAAAAGCTAAGTACCCCGTTGGGGACCTTTTCTTGCCTCAGCCGATGTCAGAAATTACTGAAAAAGTTAACAATTGTCTTTCTTGTGGTAAACAAATACCTCATAAGGATTTCCACTCTTACTGTCTACCTTGCCTAGGCCCAGACCACGACGTCTCGGCCTGTGTAGCCTGTGCTCGCTTCAACAAGCGCACCCTCAGGTGCCGGGCAGAGTTCGCTGAAGACTTTTTCGGCGATAAATTTGCTTACACCATGCCGTCGGACCTTCCGACATCGCAAACTCCCAAGAAGCGAAAAGACCGGGACCGACATCCTCGGCCCGCGTCTACCTCCGACTCCATGCCAAAACCTAGCGCGAGTGCTCCGGTTCCCTCTGAGACGGTCTCTCCACTGCTCCGAACCGAAGACACTGCATTACCGACGACTCCGATTCCGGACATTACTCCGACGCCAGTTATCGATTTTCCTCCGGATACCGAAACCGAGGAAATGCCCGAGACCATTGCTGTAGACAAGGTCACTCCTGCACGTGGAGCTGCCAGGCCTCCTATGGCCATTTCTATTAAGGCCTACACTAGGGCTAAGGCAGCCAGCAAAACAAAGCATATTACTACTAAAATCTTACCTCAGCCTACTCCAGAGACAAATTATGTCTGTGGCTGCTGACTTAATTTCTATGATTAGAGGTTCACAGGCCCATCCTGAGAGAGGATCCCAGCCTCCTTCTGATAAAAGGCCCCGGGTTGAACCCTCCGACCCTATCCCTTCAGATGAAGATTCTGAGGGCTCTGTCCACTCAGATAGCCAGGAAGAGCTCTTCCAGACCTATGAGGACTCGGATGCAGAGGATTCCATTCCCTCGGCCTCCCCTCCTGAGGATATTTCTTTTGGGGAAGTTCTGCATACCATGAGGGAACATTTCAAGTGGCAAGGGCAGGAATACTCTGATTCCAGGAAACGCCTTAGGACTTTCCTCAAGAAGCCCCAGCACAGGCCCTTAGCTATTCCTCCTGTACTTGATGTTTTGGATGATTTATATTCTGACTCTAGTGCTACCCCTGACTCTCTTCCTCCGGCTCCAGCCAAGCCAGACAGGTATTACAGGGTCCCAGAAACACATTCCCATTTATTCAGGGCCCATTCTGCTGATTTGGAAACTATTTCACAGGGGCCTAAAGGAGTTTCTGCTTCCACCTCTAAAAATCCATTGCCCTCCAACAGGGAAGCTAGGTCATTAGAGAGATGGGGCAAAAAGGTTTACACATCCACTACCTTATCTATGAGAGCTTTGAATTGCCTTTTTCATATGTTACAATATCAGGATTTCCTGTTAGAAGATTTACAAAAAACATTAGCCACTCCTGATCCTTTAGACAGGAAGGCTTTGCAGGAAGCTGTACATAACACTCAACAAGTAAGCAACTACTCCTGCAGTGTGGATATGATGCACTGGAAGCTTCATGTAGGGCAGCTATGACAGGGGCAGTCATTCGTAGGCATTCATGGTTAAAAGATCACCCACTACCAGATCATGTAAAGGCAAAACTTCTGGATGCACCCTTGGAAAAGAACAAGCTTTTTGGTGCAAATGCTAAGGATGTGTTAAAGACCATCGAAGAAAAAGCAAAATCAGTTCAGACGGTGAAAGATTTCCTCCAGGTTCAACCCCCTAGATTCAGTAGGAATTGGCCTTCAAAAAACTGGGCCTTTCCAAATCCAGAAAAGTTTCAAAGGGGTAAAAACAGACGTGGCCGAGGAAGAGGCCAATACAGAGGCCCTTACAGGGGATGACAATGGCAGCCAGGAAACCAAAGAAGTGACGCAGGGGTTTCACCTGCCCCACAGCCACAATCTCAATGACTTTCCTCTACTTCCGCCTACCAGGGAACAAATAGAAGCTCCTTGGCGGAAAATTATGTTTGTTTGCAGAAAATTGGCACAGACTGACAAAGGACAAATGGATTTTGGACATTATAGACCGAGGCTACAGGTTCCATTTTCATACCTTGCCAAGAAAACAAGGCATTCCAAACCTGCCACAAAACCAGAGGGCAGAGGCTATCAAGCAAATCACTCTGCTGACTCAAATGAAAGCAATAGAAAGAGTTCCACAACAAGAACAAGGACAGGGGTTTTACTCAAGACTGTTCCTTGTCCCAAGAAAAGAATCTCAATGGAGACCAATACTGGACTTGTCCGCATTAAACACCTTTCTCATAGTACCAAAGTTCAAAATGCTGACTCTACAGCAACTCCTTCCCATGCTGGGCAAGGGGTCTTGGCTGATTACTCTGGACCTCAAGGAGGCATACCTGCATGTCCCTATCAGACACAGCTGCAGAAGATACCTCAGATTTCTTGCACGGCCAGAGCATTATCAATTCTCAGCATTGCCATTTGGCTTATCTACTGCGCCCAGAGTATTCACAAAATGCCTGGCTTCAGTAATTGCTCATTGCAGGCTCCAGGGATACAAATTTACCCGTACCTAGACGACTGCCTCATACAAGCGGACGACAAACTGATGTTGACAAAAAACTTGGACTATGTCATACGATTGCTACAAGCTCTGGGATACACAGTCAACTTCCAAAAGTCAAGACTGCAACCATCCCAGCAAATAATCTTCTTAGGTGCCAAACTAGACACAGCCTCTCAAATGGCTTACCTGACAGAAGACAAGCAAGAGAAGTTAACTCGTTATTTCAAAGGTTTAGCCCCCCAAAATCAAAAACCCAGGGGAAAAACTTGGCCCAAAAAGGAAAAAAAAATTCCCTCACATGTGGGTTGTCCTGCCTCAGGCAGCCCTCGGTCGGCCTGATTCCAAAGTCTGGGTCCGGCGTCGGCTGATGTCGCATTTCTCTCCCGCGTCAGAGCGGCTGGAGTACATAAGCATCAGCCGGCACCATCTTCTTCAGTCTTTCCTGCCGCGCGGTGCCCGAAGCAGAAGCAGTTCGCAAGTGCCGGTCGGTCAGCTCCTGTATTCTTCGATTCGAAGTCATCAAAAAGCTAAGTACCCGTTGGGGACCTTTTCTTGCCTCAGCCGATGTCAGAAATTACTGAAAAAGTTAACAATTGTCTTTCTTGTGGTAAACAAATACCTCATAAGGATTTCCACTCTTACTGTCTACCTTGCCTAGGCCCAGACCACGGCGTCGGCCTGTGTAGCCTGTGCTCGCTTCAACAAGCGCACCCTCAGGTGCCGGGCAGAGTTCGCTGAAGACTTTTTCGCGATAAATTTGCTTACACCATGCCGTCGGACCTTCCGACGCCATCGCAAACTCCCAAGCGAAAAGACCAGGACCGACATCCTCGACCCGTCTACCTCCGACTCCATGCCAAAACCTAGCGAGTGCTCCGGTTCCCTCTGAGACGGTCTCCACTGCTCGAACCGAAGACACTGCATTACCGGCGACTCGATTCCGGACATTACTCCGGCGCCAGTTATCGATTTTCCTCCGGATACGAAACCGAGGAAATGCCGAGACCATTGCTGTAGACAAGGTCACTCCTGCGATGGAGCTGCCAGGCCTCCTATGGCCATTTCTATTAAGGCCTACACTAGGGCTAAGGCAGCCAGCAAAACAAAGCATATTACTACTAAAATCTTACCTCAGCCTACTCCAGAGACAAATTATGTCTGTGGCTGCTGACTTAATTTCTATGATTAGAGGTTCACAGGCCCATCCTGAGAGAGGATCCCAGCCTCCTTCTGATAAAAGGCCCCGGGTTGAACCCTCCGACCCTATCCCTTCAGATGAAGATTCTGAGGGCTCTGTCCACTCAGATAGCCAGGAAGAGCTCTTCCAGACCTATGAGGACTCGGATGCAGAGGATTCCATTCCCTCGGCCTCCCCTCCTGAGGATATTTCTTTTGGGGAAGTTCTGCATACCATGAGGGAACATTTCAAGTGGCAAGGGCAGGAATACTCTGATTCCAGAAGCATGTAGGACTTTCCTCAAGAAGCCCCAGCACAGGCCCTTAGCTATTCCTCCTGTACTTGATGTTTTGGATGATTTATATTCTGACTCTAGTGCTACCCCTGACTCTCTTCCTCCGGCTCCAGCCAAGCCAGACAGGTATTACAGGGTCCCAGAAACACATTCCCATTTATTCAGGGCCCATTCTGCTGATTTGGAAACTATTTCACAGGGGCCTAAAGGAGTTTCTGCTTCCACCTCTAAAAATCCATTGCCCTCCAACAGGGAAGCTAGGTCATTAGAGATGGGGCAAAAGGTTTACATCCACTACCTTATCTATGAGAGCTTTGAATTGCCTTTTTCATATGTTACAATATCAGGATTTCCTGTTAGAAGATTTACAAAAAACATTAGCCACTCCTGATCCTTTAGACAGGAAGGCTTTGCAGGAAGCTGTACATAACACTCAACAAGTAAGCAACTACTCCTGCAGTGTGGATATGATGCACTGGAAGCTTCATGTAGGGCAGCTATGACAGGGGCAGTCATTCGTAGGCATTCATGGTTAAAAGATCACCCACTACCAGATCATGTAAAGGCAAAACTTCTGGATGCACCCTTGGAAAAGAACAAGCTTTTTGGTGCAAATGCTAAGGATGTGTTAAAGACCATCGAAGAAAAAGCAAAATCAGTTCAGACGGTGAAAGATTTCCTCCAGGTTCAACCCCCTAGATTCAGTAGGAATTGGCCTTCAAAAAACTGGGCCTTTCCAAATCCAGAAAAGTTTCAAAGGGGTAAAAACAGACGTGGCCGAGGAAGAGGCCAATACAGAGGCCCTTACAGGGGATGACAATGGCAGCCAGGAAACCAAAGAAGTGACGCAGGGGTTTCACCTGCCCCACAGCCACAATCTCAATGACTTTCCTCTACTTCCGCCTACCAGGGAACAAATAGAAGCTCCCTTGGGCGGAAAATTATGTTTGTTTGCAGAAAATTGGCACAGACTGACAAAGGACAAATGGATTTTGGACATTATAGACCGAGGCTACAGGTTCCATTTTCATACCTTGCCAAGAAAACAAGGCATTCCAAACCTGCCACAAAACCAGAGGGCAGAGGCTATCAAGCAAATCACTCTGCTGACTCAAATGAAAGCAATAGAAAGAGTTCCACAACAAGAACAAGGACAGGGGTTTTACTCAAGACTGTTCCTTGTCCCAAGAAAAGAATCTCAATGGAGACCAATACTGGACTTGTCCGCATTAAACACCTTTCTCATAGTACCAAAGTTCAAAATGCTGACTCTACAGCAACTCCTTCCCATGCTGGGCAAGGGGTCTTGGCTGATTACTCTGGACCTCAAGGAGGCATACCTGCATGTCCCTATCAGACACAGCTGCAGAAGATACCTCAGATTTCTTGCACGGCCAGAGCATTATCAATTCTCAGCATTGCCATTTGGCTTATCTACTGCGCCCAGAGTATTCACAAAATGCCTGGCTTCAGTAATTGCTCATTGCAGGCTCCAGGGGATACAAATTTACCCGTACCTAGACGACTGCCTCATACAAGCGGACGACAAACTGATGTTGACAAAAAACTTGGACTATGTCATACGATTGCTACAAGCTCTGGGATACACAGTCAACTTCCAAAAGTCAAGACTGCAACCATCCCAGCAAATAATCTTCTTAGGTGCCAAACTAGACACAGCCTCTCAAATGGCTTACCTGACAGAAGACAAGCAAGAGAAGTTAACTCGTTATTTCAAAGGTTTAGCAAAACTCACCCAGATAACTGCAAGGAGATTCCTACAGGCCCTGGGTTACATGGCATCCTGCATTCTCCTGGTTCCATTAGCAAGACTACACATGAGAAAGCTTCAATGGTACCTAAAAAGCGTTTGGTCTCAACACAGCAACAACTTGGAGACAACTATACCGCTCATTCCATGCCTACAAAAGGAATTCCTATGGTGGGCCTCGGTGAGCCAGGCAAACACAGGTATGTCATTCAAAAAACCACAGATAATGCAGACCATGACCACAGACGCCTCAAACCTTGGATGGGGGGTGCACATGGAAGGCAAGTGTATACAAGGACAATGGTCTCCAAAGGAAACACATCTGCATATAAACCAAAAGGAAATGCTGGCAGTAATGCATGCCATCGAGGCCTTTCAACACCAACTTCAGCAAGGCCATTTACTGATACGGACAGACAACACCACTGTGATGTGGTATATAAACAAGCAAGGGGGCACCCACTCTTACCCCCTTTGCAGACTGACAATGCATCTTTGGGAAAAATCACTGAGCCTAAACATCCAGTTACAATCCTAGTTTGTTCCAGGCAAAGACAATGTGTTGGCGGACAGCCTAAGCAGGAATTTCACGGATCCACACAAGTGGAGGTTACATCCGAGGGTCTTCACACAGCTCACTTCGACATGGGGCAGGCCAGAAGTGGACCTATTTGCCTCTCACCTCAACCACCTTCTACAAAAATTCTGCACAAGGACATACCATCCAAAAGCTTGGAAAACAGATGCTCTCTCATTCAACTGGAACTTCCTAACAATCTATGCATTCCCACCTCTGCCACTGATGACCTCAGTATTATTGAAGATCAAAGCAGAGAGACCCAAGGGAAT
>NC_056742.1:304723939-304731439 GCF_019279795.1 Protopterus annectens | reverse complement strand
GACCCCAAAGAGGCAGATACAGCCGCTCAAGGGGCAGAGGACAATCCCAAGGATCGTACAGAGGCAGACAATGGCAAGCTCCTACACAAAGAGGTGGTGAGGACAACTCACAATCTATCAGAAAGCAAACCCAATGACTTTCCACTTTGCATGCCAACCAGATCTCAAATGACAGCCCCCTTGGGAGGAAAGCTGGCATTATTTTCAAAAAATTGGCATACTGTCTCAAAGGACAAATGAATCCTGGACATTATAAACAGAGGCTACAAATTCCATTTTCACACCCTTCCAAAAATGAGAGGCATGCCAAACCTGCCACACAATCAAAGGGCAGAGGCACAAAGGCTAATTACAGATCTCAAAAACATGAAAGCTATTCAAGAGGTACCTATGCACGAACAAGGTCAAGGGTTTTATTCCAGGCTATTTCTGGTGCCAAGGAAGGGAAAAGATTGGAGACCTATTCTGGATCTATCCATCCTAAACACATTCCTACTCGTACCAAAATTCAAGATGCTCACTGTACAGCAGCTTCTTCCCATGCTGGGCAAGGAGTCTTGGCTGGTAACATTGGACCTCAAGGAGGTATACCTGCATGTCCCAATCAGACAAAATTACAGAAGATACCTCAGATTTTTTGCAGGTTCAACTCATTATCAATTCTCTGCATTGTCCTTTGGCTTATCTACTGCGCCCAGAGTATTCACGAAATGCCTGGCATCAGTAATTGCCTACTGCAGACTTCAAGGGATACAAATATATCCCTATTTGGATGACTGCCTGATCCAAGCGGACAGCAAACACATCCTTCAGAAACATCTGGCTTATGTAATAATGTTATTAAACTCTCTGGGATACACAGTCAACAAAAAGAAATCAAGAGTAATACCCTCTCGGAAGATAATTTTCCTGGGTGCCAACTTGGACACAAACACCCAGAGGGCCTACCTCACGCCAGAAAAGCAAGGGCAACTAATCCAATACTTCAGAACACTAGCAAATTGCACCAGGCTTACTGCAAGGAAAATCCTGCAGGCTCTGGGATTCATGGCATCTTGCATCTTACTAATCCCATGTGCAAAGCTGCATATGAGGAAACTACAATGGTACCTGAAAAACATATGGTCTCAACACAGCCACAGTTTGGAAACAATAATACCACTAATTCCATGTCTGCAAAAGGAATTTCTGTGGTAGGCTCAAGCATGCCAAACAAACACAGGTCTCCCTTTCAGCAAGCCTCAAGCAAATCAAGTCATCACAACAGACGCCTCGGACTACGCCTGTGGGGCGCACGTGACAGATCGGTGCATTCAGGGCAAATGGTCCCAAAAAGCAAAGCACCTTCACATCAATCAAAAAGAAATGCTAGCAGTAATAAATGCTATTATAGCTTTCAAGAACTTTCTAAAACCAGGTCATCTATTGATAAGAACGGACAACACCACAGTTATGTGGTACATAAGCAGGGAGGGACACATTCTTACCCCCTATGCAGACTGGCCATGTCACTTTGGAACATGGCCATGGACTTACAAATGGAACTACAAGCACAGTATTTGCCAGGCAAGGAAAACATGCTGGCAGACAACCTAAGCAGGATTATGACAGATCCACACGAATGGAAGTTGCATCCAAAGGTTTTTACAGAAATAATCCAAGAATGGGTAAGACCAGACATAGATCTATTTGCCTCTCACAAAAATCATCAATTGACAAAATTCTGCTCAAGGATCTTCCATCCAAAGGCATGGAGAGTGGACGCTCTCTCTTTCAGCTGGACATCAATGACAGTTTATGCCTTTCCACCTCTTCCTCTGCTGCCCAAAGTTCTATTGAAGACCAGAGCAGACGGACCAAAGATGATCCTCATTGCTCCGGACTGGCCAAGGCAACACTGGTACCCACTCCTGAGGAGTCTGACGCATTCCCCACCATGGACCCTGCCTCTAATGCCTCTTCTTCTGACTCAACACAACTTCAAAACTCTTCACAGTCAGCTAAAAACTCTCAATCTAGCCGCATGGAAGATTCCTTAGCATCACAGCAAGCCCTACTCTCCAAGGAGGTGCAGGATGTCATTTTGGAGGCCAGAAGGCCATCAACTAGAAAAGCTTACTCTGCAAAATGGAAACGTTTTTGTGTCTGGAATGAGAAAAAGGGCCAGGACCCTGGAAAACTGAATTTACCACAAATACTACAATATTTGACAGAACTGCTAAGCAGTGGACTTTTTCTCCTCCATCAAAATCCATGCCTCAGCCATATCTGCAGAATACAACACTGATCCACCTTTATTCTCGCACCCTCTCTTAAGACAGTTCCGCAGAGGGGTAAAGAATTTGAGACCTCCAAGGAAACAACCAATACCTGCTTGGGATCTTAATTTCATTCTGGAAAAACTAACCCTGCCTCCTTTTGAGCCAGCTGATTCACCAGATTTGCAATACTTGTCCTGGAAAACAGCTTTCCTTCTGGCTATCGCCTCAGCTCATAGAGTTTCAGAATTACAGGCTCTCATGGCTGTCCAGCCTTTTATCATCTTCCATCAGGACAGAGTTTCCTTACGAACCAACCCGTCCTTTATGCCTAAAGTGGTATCCAGGGTAGCTTTAAATCAGGCCATACACTTACCTACTTTTTATCCTAATCCTCAAAACAAAGGGGAGGGATTGCTACATTCATTGGACATCCACAGACAACTGTGTTATTATTTGGACAGAACAAAGCCTTTCAGAAAATCAGAACAGCTCTTTGTGGCCTATGCAGTAGGAGCTCAAGGAAAACTAATTTCCAAGCAGACATTTTCAAAATGGATAGCCCACTGCATACGCTTTTGCTATTCCTTTCATGGCTAAACTGTACCTACAGGCATTAGAACTCATTCCGCCAGGGCCACAGCCACCTCTGCAGCCTTTCTCAGAGGAGTTCCTACCAAGGATATCTTGGAAGCAGCCACTTGGAGTTCTGTGCATACCTTCTCCAAGCACTACAACTTACCATTATACTCCAAATCTAGAGCAGGCTTTGCCACTGCAGTCTTGCAGGGCATTTTGGCTCCCCCTAATTACACCTAATGCCTACCACCCCTTTCTTAGCTTTGGGATTCTACCCATATGTAAGGACTGCAGCTGTATGCACGAAACATAGTACAGATGTCCTTCAAGGATGCATCTGCAGTCATAACATATGGGTTGTCCTGCCTCAGGCAGCCCTTCGGTCGGCCGGATTCCAAAGTCTGGGTCTGGCCTCGGCTGATGTCACACTTTCCCTGACGTCAGAGCGTCTGGGGTATAAAAGCATCAGCCGACGCCATCTTCCTCAGTCTTTCTTGCCGCGCGGTGCCCGAAGCAGAAGCAGTTCGCAAGTGCCGGTCGGCCAGCTCCTTTGATTCAGCTACCGAAGACTTCGAAAAAGCTAACCGTTGGGGACTCTTTCTTGCCTCAGCCGATGTCAGATAAAGTAAATAATTGTTTAACTTGTGGGAAACAAATACCTCATAAGGATTTCCACTCTTACTGTCTCCCTTGCTTAGGCCCAGACCACGACGTCTCAGCCTGCTCTGCCTGTGCTTCCTTCAACCGACGAACGCTTAGGCATCGGTCGGAGTTTGCAGAGGAATATTTTGGGGTTAACTTTGCGTATATAATGCCGTCGGAGACTCCGACTTCACATGTAGTTAAAAAACGGAAGGACAAGGACCGACCCTCGCGGCCCGCGGTTTCGGCTGAAACCTCGGTCAGGCCTACTGCGAGTGTCTCGGTTTCGGCTGAAACCGAGTCCTCGGTGCTTCCTGTTACTGAAACCTTACAACCGACTACCTCGGTCTCGGAGGCTCCGGCCGAGTCGGTTATTGAACTACCTACCGAAACCGGTGTCCAGGATATGTCTGACACCATTCCTTTAGACAAGTCCACCCCTGCACGTGGTGCAGCCAGACCCCCTGCATCCATGTCCATTAAGACCTTCTCTAGGGCTAAAGCTGCCAAACTTGCCAAAGCTTTGCCTCCCAAGTCTACCTCTCAGAGGCCTTCTACCAGCACTCAAATTCTCAGCCTAGCAGAGGACCTTATTTCCTCAATTAGAGGTTCTCAAGCTCACCCGGACAGGGGCTCTCTTCCACCTCCAGACAAAAGGCCCAGGGTTGAGCCCTCTGACCCCCACTCTTCAGATGAGTCTACGGATGAATCTGTGTTGTCAGACACCAGCAGGAGGCTTATTCGGCCTACGAGGATTCTGATGCTGAAGAATCTATTCCTTCGGCCTCCCCTCCTGAAGAGTTTTCTTTTGGTGAGACACTGCATTCTATGAGAGAGCATTTCCAGTGGCAGGGCCAGGAATTTTCTGATTCCAGAAAAAGATTAAGGACCTTTTTACATTTACCTCAGCATAGGCCTTTGGCTATACCTCCTGTTTTGAATGTTATTGATGATGTGTACTCTGATGCTAGTACAGCCCCTGATTCTCTCCCTCCAGCTCCTGCCAAACCTGATAGGTACTACAGGGTTCAGTTCTCATTTTCACCTGTACAAGGCCCACACTGCAGACCCAGAAACCATTTCACAGGGCCCTAAAGGGGTTGCAGCTGCCACTGCTAAAAATCCTTTACCTTCTGAAAGGGAATCTAGAGCTTTAGGCGATGGGGAAAGAAAGTTTATACTTCTGCAACTCTTTCTATGAGGGCATTAAATTGTCAATTCCATATGATTCAGTACCAAGAGTATTTGTTAGATGAATTGTATAAGAAACTTTCCTCCTCTGAGCCCCTTGACCGTAAATCTCTTCAGGATCTGGTACATAACTCACAGCAGGTTAGCAACCATTTTCTGCAATGTGGCTATGATGCACTGGAAGCTTCATGTAGGTCAGCAATGACAGGGGCAGTTATACGAAGGCATGCCTGGTTGAAGGAACAATCTCTACCGGACCATGTTAAAGCTAAGCTCCTGGATGCTCCAGTGGAAAAACAAAAATTATTTGGTTCCACGGCCCAGGAGGTCTTGAAGTTTGAAGAAAAGGCAAAATCTGTGCAAACAGTCAAGGACTTTCTGCAGGTACAACCACCGAGATTCAGCAGAAATTGGCCTACTAAGAATTGGTCCTTTCCAGACTCAGACAGATCACAGAGAGGCAGGAACAGGCGTACCAGAGGTGTAGGGGGCAAGCTAGAGGCCACTACAGAGGCCGTCAGTGGCAGCCACCCAACCAGAGAGGTAGTGCAGGTACAGCAACAACAACTGCTACACCAGGACAAACACAATGACTTATTTTTGACTCCGCCGACCAGGGCTCAATTAGAAGCACCATTGGGTGGAAAGCTTTCTTTATTTTCAGAAAATTGGCATTACATTACAAGGGACTCATGGACTCTACAAATGATAGACAAAGGATACAGGTTCCATTTCCACACATTGCCAAAAAGACAAGGAATGCCAGACCTGCCACCAAATCAGAGGGTGGAGGCTTTGAAGCAAATCACCAAATTACTACAAATGAAAGCCATAGAGAAGGTTCCTCTCTCAGAACAAGGCCAAGGTTTTTATTCAAGGCTATTCCTTGTTCCAAGAAAAGAAAATCAATGGAGGCCTATTCTCGATCTGTCCGCACTGAACACTTACCTCATTGTGCCGAAATTCAAGATGCTGACCCTACAGCAGCTTCTTCCCATGCTGGGCAAGGAGTCTTGGCTGGTGACTCTAGATCTCAAGGAGGCATACCTGCATGTCCCCATTCGACAAAGTTGCAGAAGACACCTCAGATTTCTTGCAGGATCAGAGCATTATCAATTCTCAGCATTGCCCTTTGGCTTATCTACTGCACCCAGAGTGTTCACGAAATGCCTGGCATCAGTAATTGCACACTGCAGACTTCAGGGGATTCAAATCTACCCATATCTGGACGACTGCCTGATACAAGCAGACAGCAAGACAAAATTGTTAAAGGACTTGGACTATGCCATCCAGCTACTACAGGCCTTGGGATACACAGTCAACATCCAAAAATCAAGACTTGTGCCATCCCAAAG
Source organism: Protopterus annectens (assembly GCF_019279795.1). Lineage (NCBI taxonomy): Eukaryota > Metazoa > Chordata > Ceratodontiformes > Protopteridae > Protopterus > Protopterus annectens. Next base: position 304,725,414 of record NC_056742.1, on the reverse strand, counting down.
GATAACCTTTTTGGGTGCAGATCTGGATACAACCACCCAAATGGCCTTTCTCACAGAAGAAAAACAGAAACAACTTCCAGATTACTTCAAGAATCTGACAAGACAAACTCAGCTAACTGCAAGGAAAATCCTGCAGGCCCTGGGTTTCATGGCATCCTGCATAATACTAATCCCACAAGCCAGGCTACATATGAGAAGATTGCAATGGTACCTAAGGAGTGTATGGACTCAGCACAGTCACAGCTTAGAAACTCTGATTCCAATCATACCTTGCCTTCAGAAGGAATTCCGGTGGTGGGCTCTAGCCTGCCAGACCAATAGAGGGTTGCCTTTCTTCAAACCAAAAGCAAACCAAACCATCACCACGGACGCTTCAGACCGAGGTTGGGGAGCACACATGGAGGACAAATGTATCCAAGGGCTATGGTCTCAAGGGCAGCTGCAAATGCACATAAACCAAAAGGAAATGCTGGTAGTGATACATGCAATCGAGGCTTTCAAACCTTTCCTTCAACAAGGCCACCTGCTAATAAGGACAGACAACACCACAGTTATGTGGTACATAAACAAGCAAGGAGGCACGCATTCCTACCCTCTATGCAGACTGGCTATGAATCTATGGGATCTTTGTTTGAAACTCAATATACAACTACAGGCCCAGTTCGTGCCAGGGAAAGACAATACTCTGGCAGACAGCTTAAGCAGAACTACCATGGATGCACACGAATGGATGCTGCACCCAGACATCTTCTTACACAGACATGGGGAAGGCCCGAGATAGATCTGTTCGCCTCACCCCCACAATCATCAACTGAAATTTTTTTGCACAAGGACATACCATCCACAAGCACGGAAGGTGGACGCTCTCTCTCTCTCAGCTGGAAAGCCCAAAAAGCCTGTGCTTTCCCACCAATCCCATTAATGTCCAAGGTTTTACTGAAGATCAGGGCAGAACAGCCAAAAGTGATTCTGATAGCTCCAGACTGGCCAAGGCAGCATTGGTACCCACTGTTGAAGAGCTTATCACAGACAAAACCGTGGCCTCTCCCATTATGGCCTCTTCTTCTGACGGAGAACAATTACAAGATCCTGCATCCCAACCTAAAGACCTTGCAGCTAACTGCCTGGAGAATACCATGACTCCTTCCCAGGACAGCTTATCCCAGAGGGTAAAGGACATTATTATGGAAGCTCGCCACCCTTCCACAAGGAAGGCATACTCAGCAAAATGGAAAAGATTTCTCAGTTGGAACACAAAAGGCCTTGATGTGACAGTGATGAACATGTCACATATACTGGAATACTTAGCAGAATTGTTCCACAATGGCCTGTCTTATTCTTCCATTAAAATACATGCCTCAGCAATTTCAGCAGAATACAATGTAAATCCTCCTGTCTTTTCGCATCCTCTCTTAAGACAATTTCTCAGAGGAATCAAAAACATCAATCCTCCAAGGAGACCACCTTTACCTACT
>NC_056742.1:304598939-304713939 GCF_019279795.1 Protopterus annectens | reverse complement strand
ACCCCCTGCTCCTAGGAAATCAGATGGGTACTACAGAATACCTGATTCTCTCTCAAATTCCTTTTCAAAAATCCTACTGCTGACCCAGAGGTCATCTCCCGGTGCCTAAAGGTATGAAAGCAACTACAGCTAAGAATCCCACCCCTTCTGACAGGGATTCCAGAGCTTTGGACAGATTGAGTAAGAAAGTATATACCTCTGCAACTCTTGCCATTAGGGTTTTGAATTGTCAGTTTCACATTTTGACGTACCAACTACATGTTATGGAACTTAAGCAAAAAATAGCTACCTTTACAGACTGTGCAGAAAATAAAGAATTGCAAGAGCTTACGCATTCTGCAAGCCAAGTAAGCAAGCATACATTGCATTGTGGCTTTGACGCCCTAGAAGCATCTTGAAGGGCAGCAGTCACTGGTTCTCTACTGAGAAGGCATGCCTGGCTTAAGGAGCAGACCTTGCCAGATAATGTCAAATTAAAGTTACTAGACGCTTCTTTGAATAAGGACAATCTGTTTGGCACCAAAGCAGAAGAAGTTCTTAAAAAGACTGAAGAAAAAGCTAAATCTATGCAGACAGTTAATGAATTTTTGAAAGTAAGCCTTCTAGATTCAGTAGGCATTGCCCATCGAAACATTGGTCCTTTCCAGCCCCCTCAAGGCCATCTCAAAATAGACCCAGGGTAAACAGACCCCCCCCCCCTCAAACTACAGTCTCAGAGTATGCAGAGATCTAAGCAGTGCAGTGCCTCCACTTCTACAGCAGGGAGTGCTAAGTCACCCCCTTACAAAAAGAATTCCCAATGACTTCTCTACTGCACTCCCCACCTCTGCCCAACTGCTTGTGTCCCTAGGAGGAAAACTTGCCCTTCATGCAAAAAACTGGATTTCCATCACCAAAGACCAATGGGTCCTCAACATTGTATCCCAGGGGTACAAATTCTACTTCCACTTACTGCCAACCCCAACAGGGTTCCCAGACCTCCCTCCAAACCAGTGGGCAGAGGCACAAAACCAAGTTCAATCCCTGCTATCTAGAAAGGGGATTTAACTTGTTCCTGTGGAACAGATAGGTCAAGGATTCTATTCCAGACTTTTCCTGGTACCCAGAAAGGAGGGCACTTGGCACCCAATCCTAGAGCTTTCAATTCTCAACACCTTCCTGGTGGTACCAAAATTCAAAATTTTCACCCTGCAGCAGCTTCTATCTGTGTTAACCAAAGATGTTTGGTTAGCCACCCTAGACTTGAAAGAAGTGTATCTGCGTATCCCTATAAGGGAGTCATGTAAGAAATTCCTATGCTTCAGGGCAGGAGTTGTGCATTATCAGGTCTCAGCACTTCCCTTTGGCTTATCTGCTGCTCCCAGAGTATTCACAAAATGCCTGGCCCCAGCCATTGCTTACTGCAGACAGAAAAATATTTAAATTTACCTGTACCTGGATGACTGCCTGATTCAGGCAGACAGACAGGAATTGGTGTTGCAACACCTGACTTTCGTAAAAAACCTTCTAACCTCCCTGGGGTACACCATCAATGAAAAGAAATCAAATGTAGTCCCCAGTCAAAAGATTGTATTCCTGGGAGCAAGCTTAGACACAGCATCCCAGATGGCATACCTCACTCCAGTAAAACAAGCCTATCTGATAGACTATTTTACTCTAATGGCCACCAGAACCCATCTGTCCGCAAGGAAAATCCTGCAGGCCCTAGGGTTCATGGCCTCACGCATCCTACTAATTCCATATGCCAGACTGCATATGAGGAAACTTCAGTGGTACTTAAAAAGTCTTTGTTGCCAACATCCTCAGGACCTGGAAACCGTCATTTATCATACCCTGTCTTAGGACAGAGTTTCTTTGGTGGGCAGCAGCATGCAACTACAACGAGGGACTGCCCTTTACTCAACCCCACACTATCCAGACCCTAACCACAGATCCATCAGACTGTGCCTGAGGGGCACACATGGACAGCAGGTGCATTCAGGGCCACTGGAGCCCAAGTCAAATTCATCTGCACATCTACCAAAAAGAGATGCGAGCTGTGCAGCATGCTCTGACCGCCTTCAGATCCCTATTCTCCCCTGGACACCTGCTAATAAAAACAGACAACACCACAGTGATGTGGTACATCAACAAGTGGGGGAAGGACCCACTCTTACCCACTCTGCAGGCTAGCCATGGCCCTGTGGAACACGGCCTTAGACATGCAGGTTGGTTTGCAAGCTCAATTCCTGCCAGGCAAACAAAACTCACTGGCGGACAACTTAAGCAGAAATTTCTTAGACCCACACGAGTGGCAATTACAGTCCAGCACCTTCAACCTTCTCATTCAGAAATGGGGGACCCCAGAGGTGGATCTCTTTGCCTCCCCCTGCAATCACCAGCTCAGCAAATTCTGCACCAGGACACCTCACAGCAGGGCCTGGAAAGTGGATGCCGTATCCTTCCAGTGGGTAAACCTCTCAATCTATGCCTTTCCCCCTCTGCCCCTTCTCCCAAGAGTATTGCTCAAGATAAGACAGGACAGACCAAGGACAATTCTGATTGCCCTGGACTGGCCATGCCAACACTGGTACCCACTCCTGCACAGCCTGTCACCAGTGCCACCCTGTCATCTACACCAGAACCCAACCCTGCTCTCTCAGCAGGGGGGACAGATCTTGCATTTGTAATGCCAAACTCTAAATCTTGCAGCCTGGCTTATTTCTTGAAATCTCCCCCAGTAACCAACCTAAGCAAGCAGGTGCTGGACCTCATCCTTGAGGCCAGAAGACCCAGTACAAGGAAATCCTATGCTGATAAGTGGAAAAGGTACTGCTCCTGGATTCAGTCTAAAGGAGAGGACACAACTCTACCCTCCCTGCCTCTAATTCTGGATTACTTAGCAGATGTACTCCACAGAGGCCTATCCTTCTCCTCCATTAAGATCCATGCCTCTGTCATTTCGGTTCATTATAACACTGAGCCGCCTCTCTTCTCTCAACCTCTTATCAAACAGTTCCTGAGAGGGACAAATGACTTAAGGCCACCAAAGAGAGCACCCACCCCTGCTTTGGACCTTAACTTTGTACTGGAAAAGTTCATGCTACCCCCCTTTGAGGCTTCAGCGTCAGCAGAGTTAAAATTCCTCTCTTGGAAAACAGCTTTACTTCTGGCCATCACTCCAGCTAGAAGAGTGTCTGAGCTACAAGCACTTATGGCTGTGGAACCGTTAGTTATTTTCCATGCTGACAGGGTTTCCCTCAGGACTAACCTTTCCTTTATGCCTAAAGTGGTGTCCAGTGTGGCTGTCAACCAATCTATCCATTTGCCAACCTTCTTCCCTAATCCTCAATATAAAGGGGAAAGGATCCTGCACTACTTGGACGTGCACAGACAGCTCAGATTCTACCTGAATAGGACTAAGCCCATCAGGAAATCTAACCAGTTACTAGTCAGCTTTGCACGAGGGGCAGAGGGCAAGGCCATTTCTAAGCAAACAATTTCTAAATGGATAGCACACTGCATCCATTTCTGCTACAAGCACCATGGGAAACCAACCTCTCAGGGGGTCAGAACACATTCCGCTAGGGCAACTTCTACCTCTACAGCATTCCCAAGGGAGCCCCTACCAGGGACTTCCTGGAAGCTGCTACCTGGAGATCTGTACATACATTCACCAAGCATTACCACCTGCCCATCTTTTCCAAATCCAGGGTGGGTTTTGCAACAGCAGTCCTGCAAGGCATATTAACCAGCTCCAACTCTTCTTGACTGCCTCCACCGTTCCTCAGCTTTGGGAATCTACCCAAGTGAGATGACTGCAGCAGTGAAACACGAACATAGTACAGTTGTGTACACTTACCATAAATGTAGATGTTCGAGTGTATTCACTTTTGCAGTCCTGGTTTCCCTCCCTTCAGCCTCCTTGTCTCTCTTTCTCCCCTCTACGTTTAATACTCACCTCTTTCAGGGGTATTGGTATTTACTTTTTACTGGGGGTGTTTTTTCACCACCGTAACTTGGCTCCCTATTTGGGGGGCTCCTGACATTTGGGGTAAGAGAAACTGATTAATGGCGTTGGCTGCCAGTTTTTGTACCCTTGACAACCTGACATCAGTCCTGGAGCGACAGCAAACGACACATCTGGAGTAGGGACTTCATTTGTCAGCAACCTGTGGGTCTTGGATCCGATATCGGATCCGAGCCGGCAACTATTTATACAGCTATGGATCCGAGCTCCTAGCTCATCCCCTCACCCATAATCCCCTGCCAACCCCAAATGACCTCAGATCTAGTTTGCCGCTCTAGAGTGTGTCAGCTGGATTTTGAGCTCCTTGCAATTATTGAGATAAGTGTTCCCTTTTTATCTCTTTAGCCTTTTTTTCTTTCAGTTAATTAGTGTGTGTGTGTGTGTATTAGGCTTCCCTTTAGTCTGTTAATTTTTAAATTTTTAGTGTTTACCCTCCCATCGCTGGTCGTTAGAGTGTGATTGTGTGTGCTTGCGTTTGGGGCCTTGTGTGTTTGTGTAGTGTTACCTAGTTTTGGGATATGTCAGAGGCCCCAAAGCCTATTTTTCCTAAATGCACCGAGTGTGGCCATAAGCTCTCTCTCCGGCGGATGGCCACACTCGGTGTGTTCGGTGCCTTGGGGTTGAACACCTGTCCTCGGGATGCACAATCTGTGCAGGGTTCAACCCCAGGGCACTGAAAGAGCGGAGGTCGAAGCTGGTCCTGGCGGGACTTTTGTCCACGGAGTCAGCTTCGGCCTCCGCTACTCCCGTGGCACCTCCTCAGCCTGTGGTGGTGGCCACTCCTGCCCCCCCTTCCAACGGCCGGGATTCAGACTCCCACTAAAGCGCCGGAGGGCAGGGAGGCCAGGAGGGAGAAACTGAGGGAGAAGCACCACAAGCGGTGGGCCAAGGCCTCTGCTTTGGCCCTCCCGGCTAAGCGGGCTTCTCCCTCCACGGCTTCCAGGTCTCCTCCTTCTCGGCTCCGATCACCTTGTTTCTCCCCGGGACCTGAGGAGGAGGAGACCCGATCTCCGTCGAGGTCATTGAGGTGGCACTCCAAGCCTGCCTCGGTGGCCTCGTTGAGATCCACTTACAGCCTGTCTGATGCAGACTTGGACCGGATGATGAGAAGGTTCATCCAGGCCCAGCTGCAGATGGGAGTGCTCCTGCCCCCCCCCCCCCTTCGGGGGGGAGCTCGACACCCTTTTTTGCTCAGATAGCTCCTTCTCCGACCCGCTTTCCGGGTTCGGAGCGCTTGGAGCCGGGGGTGGGTCGGCACTGACAGTACTGGGTACTTCGGATCCGACCCTACCTTAGAGTCTGTCGGTTCCATAGTCGGATCCGACCTCTCGGAGCCGTGGCTTGAGCTTCGGATCCGAGGGATTCAGTGTGCCTCCGGCTACGTCCAGGTCCCTCGGATCCGACGGTCTCTGCACCGGTTCCGATCCCTTCATCGGATCCGAGTGGGAGTCAGCTCTCGGAGCCCAAGGAGAGCGGCTCCCCCTCCGCCTTCGATGTAGTGGAGAGGGCTCTGTCGAGCATCCAGACCTCCGGCCCTTGTCTCGGCTCCGCCCTGCACTCCCTCTCTGCTGGGTCAGGCTTCCATCACCTGGCCAAAGGGACAGCCTGCTTCGATGTCCCAGGTTGTTCCTTTGGAACAGGACATTGCTGGTGAGACCTCCTCGGACAGCCCCCCCGAGGAAGTGCCGCGCAAGCATAAGTGTAAGAGGAGGCACGTGGACTCCCCCGAGTCCTTAATAGAGGACATGGGCTTGGATGAAGGGGAAGGCTCCCCAAGGTCACCCCCTGAGGATGTCTCCTTTGGAGACATCAAGGAAATGCTCAGGGGGGGGTGGTTTGCCCCCAAGGCTTCCTCCGACGAGTCCGTGTTCCTGGAGGCATTCAAAGCAGGCCCGTCTACCTCTTGGGTGTCCCCTCCGGCCGACCCCCTTGTGGACCTTGTGACCACCAGGGAGTGGAAGGAGCCAGACACTGTGGAGCCAATCCCTAAGCGCCCAGATAGGATTTTGAGCCCCCCCGCAGACCGGCCCCACTGGAGCAAGGGTCCTCCTGTAGATGCCATGTTGATGGTGGCAGCCACTAAGAGGGAACTAGCTCAGGAGAGCCCCTCTGTCTATCCTCCGAACAAGGAGTCCCGCTTGATGGGTCACCTTGGGAAGCGGGTATTCAGTTCAGCGACCTTCTCAGTAAGGTCTCTGAACTACATGGCATATGTCATCAGGATGCAGCGGGATCTTATTAAAGAATACGCTGCTTCCCCCCTGGAGTCCATGTCGGCGGAGGATAAGCATTTGTACTCCACTCGTATGGCCACTCTGAGATCTGTTTCTAATACCTCTATGCGGCTGTTGTCTCACGCCACTGAGGGAGCCGCTAGAGCTAGCGGAGCGGGCCTAGTTATAAGATGCCAGGCCTGGCTCCGACATTGTGACTTCGCGGAGCCCTTCAAGGCGTCCTTTGCGAATGCCCCCTTTGATGGTTCTGCTTTGTTTGGCAAGACCGTTCACAAGACACTTGTCCAGAGCGAGAAGGACGGGAAGACGTTGTCTGCCATCGGAGTCCGCTTCTCTGCTCCCCAGAGGTCCTTCTCCAAGAACCAAAAGGGACAGAAGAAGATGTGGTTCCGGAAAATCGCAACATTCCCAACCTGCTCCGGACAACCAGTACTTCCGTGGCAGAGGAGGACAGGGAAGACGCCGCCCTAGAGGCAGAGGGGCCCCGAGAAATTTTGGGTCCAGCGAATCCTTCTCTGATCGGCCCACGCAACAGCCCTGAATGGTTGCCCGACTGCTCCACTCTGGAGGCAGTCGGGGGGCGCTTCTCGAGGCATCTGGCGGCATGGGAGCCCATCACGTCAGACCGCTGGGTGCTTCGGATTATATCCAGAGGTTACAAAATCCCTATGCAATATGTTCCCAGACTCAGGAACCTCCCCGATGTACCACCCGATCAGAGGGAGGCTGCAGCCGCAGAAATCCAGCAGCTGCTAGAAAAAAGGACCATCCAACCCGTCCCCCCAGACCAGCTCGGATTAGGGTTTTACTCCAGGTTCTTTCTGGTGCCAAAAAAGACGGGGGACCTGAGACCAATTCTAGACCTTTCCCTCTTGAACCTGTCAGAAACCAAGGAGAAATTCCTAATGGTCACTCTTCAATCCATTCTCCCCCTGTTGCGGGAGAACGACTGGATGTGCTCAATAGACCTCAAGGATGCGTACTACCACATTTTAATGGACAGACGATCCAGGAGGTTTCTCTGCTTCCGGCTGGGAGCCAGCCACTATCAGTTCAGGGTCCTTCCCTTTGGCCTCACCACAGCCCCCATGGTGTTCACCAAAGTTTTAGCAGTGATAGCGGCCCACCTGAGACTTCAGGGAATGCAGGTCTTCCCGTACCTGGACGACTGGCTGCTGACCGCCCCAACAGGGCATCTACTGTGCTCAGCCAGAGATTTTTTTCCCCGCCTAGCTCCCCAGTTAGGCATCATGATCAATATGGACAAATCCTCCCTTGCTCCGACAAGTGATAGACTTCATAGGGGCCAGATTAGATACGAGAAGTCTGCGAGCCTACCTCACTTCGGAACGACTACAGAACCTGAGATTACATGTGCGGGCCATCCTCCAATCAGAAGCTCCACCCGCGGAATTGGTCCTGAGGGCACTGGGCTGTATGGCAGCGGCAATAACACTCCTTCCATGCACTCGCCTAAACATGAGGGTACTACAGTGGACCCTCCAAGTACAATGGTCCTTTCACCTTCTTCCTCTCAATCACCATGTCCCTATCAGCAAGGCTTGCAGGAGGGCCCTGTTATGGTGGCTTCATTCCCCAGACCTCCATACAGGCCGCCCCTTCTGCGCTCCACCTCCTCTCGTCACGGTGACCACAGATGCTTCTCGCCTCGGGTGGGGGGGGCATTGCTCAGGCAGAACAGTCCAAGGTACATGGAGCGACACAGAGACCTCCCTGCATATCAATGTTCTGGAGATGAGGGCAGTGCTGTTAGCGTTGCAAGCACTTCACAACCTTCTTCCCGTAGGAACTATTGCGATACAGACTGACAACATGTCAGTTGTCTGGTATATCAACAAACAGGGGGGAACCAGGTCTTATCCTCTCTGCCGAGAGGCCATGAGGGTGTGGGAATGGGCCATCTCCAGCAACCGCTTTCTGATTGCAACGCACATTCTGGGACAGTCCAACATTCTGGCGGACAAACTGAGCCGCAGTATTCTTTCCCCTTACGAGTGGTCTGTCAACTCCCGAGTAGCGAAGCGGATTTTTGCAAAATGGGGGCAACCCTGCTGCGATCTTTTTGCCTCTCCCTCAAATACGAAATGTGACAGCTTCTTCGCGCTGATTCCCCCACCTGGGGAAACCCCGAGAGACGCTCGAGTGCATGCTTGGCCACCCAGTCTATATGCCTATCCTCCTCTACCCCTGATGCTAAAGATGTTACAGAAAGCCTCTTGGTTGGGGAGCAAAATGATCCTCATTGCTCCATTCTGGCCTCGACAAACTTGGTTCCCTTATCTGTGGTCTCACTTGGTGAATCCTCCCTGGATTCTGGATCCCAGCCCGGATCTAATATCCCACCCATCAGGCTTACTGACCCCAAACCTGGACAACCTGAAGCCGACAGCTTGGCTGCTCCAGTTCCACTCTTAATTAGGACTCCCAGTATCTCTTCACCAGTCAAAGCCATCTTGGTGGCAGCGCATAAACCTTCCACCAGGAAAATTTACCACAGTAAATGGAAGCGCTTCTCCGTCTGGGTGGAACATCATAATTTGGACCCCTTCACTGCTCCGCTAACGTCCGTTTTGGACTTCCTTACCGGGCTTTTTCAGCAAGGGGCTAGCTGTTCGACAGTCAGGGTACAATTGGCAGCCATCTCCCATTACCATGTAGGACACGAGACAGGTCCTTTGATGTCAGCTAAACTATGTAAAACCTTCCTCAAGGGTACTTTTCTGCTCAGGGCCCCTATCAAAGAAGCGTGCCCCCTTGGGACCTATCGCTAGTTCTTCAGGCCTTGACTGCTTCTCCTTCTCCTTTTGAACCAGCTGCCTCAGCTGATCTTAAATACCTGTCTCGGAAAACAGCATTCCTGGTACCCATCACTTCTGCGAAAAGAGTTTCGGAACTTCAAGCTCTTTCCGTAAAACCCCCTTACTTGGTTTTTCATCAGGATAGAGTGTACCTCAGGACCAATCCATCCTTCCTGCCTAAGGTGGCCTCAGAAACCAATATCAATCAGTCCATTAACCTACCTGTTTTCTTCCCTAATTATCAAAATAAAGGAGAGTACAAGCTGCATTCTTTAGATGTGCACAGGCAGCTGCATTTCTATATTCATAGGACTGCTGGTCACAGACAATCTGATCAGCTGTTCATTTCCTTTGCCAAATTCAGTTTGGGTAAAGCCGTTTCGAAGGTCACCTTATCATGATGCATTTCCCAATGTATCCTTCTAGCTTATGAGGCTTCTGGGAGGCCCGCACCTCAAGGGATTCGTGCACATTCCACTTGCTCCATATCTACTTCTGCTGCATTCAGATCTAGAGTCCCCTTGGATGATATTTGCTCGGCAGCCACTTGGGCCTCCTCTCATACCTTTATCAACCACTACAAACTGGACGTCATTTCCAGAGGGAGAGCATCCTTTGGCTCCACAGTGCTCCAGAACATCCTTCCATGATGGCCGCCCAAGATTCAGGTAGCTGGGGACTCTGTCCCACAGGTTGTTGACAAATGAAGTCCCTACTCCAGATTAAGAAGTTATGTACTCACCATAACGTTCCATCTGAGTAGGTGGCTTCATTTGTCTGCAACCATCCCCCCCTCCTTCCCCCTGACCTTCAGAAGAGTTAGTTTGGTGGTATTATCCTGCCTTTCCTGTTGGGATACCTTTTAGGTATATATAGGAGGGCAGACTTGATCTGAGGTTATTTGGGGTTGGCAGGGGATTATGGGTGAGGGGAGGAGCTAGGAGCTCGGATCCATAGCTGTATAAATAGTTGCCGACTTGGATCCAGTATCGGATCCAAGACCCACAGGTTGCAGACAAAGGAAGCCACCTACTCAGATGTAACGTTATGGTAAGTACATAACTTCTTAATAAATACTAAGTCTCTGGTATTCGGGCCGACTGAGGGCTACCTGCAGGCAGATAACTCGAAGTGTGATGACTGCAACAGTGAATACATTTGAACATCTACATTTATGGTAAGTGTACACAACTGTACTTTCCTGACCCAGAGACTCCCCAGACTCTGGAATAGACTGCCCATACATGTCAAGCAGAGTGCAGCTTTGGCCCTCTTCAAAAGGAACCTTGACAATTGGATGGGAGATAGGAAATTCACCCCAGAGATCACATCAGTCGCCCTGCTAGACAGGTGTCCAGGGAAGTAAATATTGTGGGAAGAAATAGCCAGGGAATTGTTATGGCTAGGCTTGTGTAGGCCCTAGGGCCAATAGCGTAGTACCAACCTATGGACAATTATTATGACCATTGACATCTTTGATTTTTAAAGGAGATGTAAGAGTTATTACCCATCTGGTTTCTTAAGTACACAGGACTGTATCAAATCAGAACCAAACTAAGACCCACAAAAGTACACAGGACTGATGTACTAGCTTTTGTTGGTGTGACAGCATATCAAAAGAAGATAACTTGCTATTGTTGGGGGGGGGGGGCAGTTGCAGCAGGGTTCACTGGTGCCTAAAGCTGGCTATATTTTTAATACTCCCCTGCAGTATGCTCCTTCTGGAAATGCAGTAGCTGTAATAGGGAACATACTATTCTTTGCCCAGTACGGTGAGTTAAGATTCTGTGTATTTTTCTGCAACACTGTTATCTGTATGTTTTCACACTTGATATGCTTCATAGTGAATGCATATGTTTTGAGGAGAATGTCAATGTCATTAGTACTGCGTAGGCACTTTTGTCTTAAACTGTTTACATGGCTGTGTTATCTCCATTTTGATTCCTGGGAGAATGTTTAAAGGGAATGTGTTAAAATACTTCTGCGGGCTTTGAGGCAGCACACATTTTGTAAAGAACTTCAGCATTCTTATCAGTTATCTGTACTCTCTTTTATTTATTTGAAAACACTGCTCTCTACTGCAAAAAAATATCTGAAGCATGATGGTGCTGTTTTTAAGCTCATCATCTGCATTATTGAGATGAGAGGTAGCCTGTATCCCAGCAGAAGTTTGTGAATTTTGCATGCAGAATCAGTACCTGTGTGTGTTTATTTTATTTATAGCATTTAACTGTGGTAAGTGCACTGGTCCAACAATCCTTTTCAGCTCTGATGACATTAAATAAATCACATGAATGTAGTACATTAAAAAGCATATGTAGAACAATACAACAATATTGACAAACATGACAAAAATGTAAACTTTAACGGTTATAGTTTTGCAAGAAGTCTGTAAATCAGTGCTGTAATATTAGCAGAAACCTAGTCTGTTGTTGTGTATAGTATTTACTTTCAACATATAGTTCTGCTGTTAACATGATCTTATCATTGAGCTACCAGCTTATTATTACATTGCCAAATGGGGAATGAAGTTGGGAGGGGCAGATGACTACTGCAGGCAGAAAGAAGAGACAGACATTAGGTGGGGAGGGGAATATGGGAAAAATAGTTGATATAGAAACGTTTTGGCAGTAAAGCATTAAGGAGATGCGCACTGAAATCGTCCTCCATGCAGTACTGATTTTCTTCCCTGACAATCATGGGTTTGACTTGCTGGGTTTTGAGGTGTGATAATAATGCCAGCTTCCCCCTTTTGGCACCTCTCAAGTTCACATCTTCAACTAATATGAAGACTGTTTAATTTAATTATCCATGTTGCAGTATTGGGGAATGCTTTTCTGACATATTTGACTTCGTAGAATCGTACATATGTTTACAGGTATTTACTAAGCATACTGTCAAGCAGACTGTTGAGGGGTCTAACTTTCCTATGGCCCCAGAGCAATGTCTGGTTAACTGACTTGGTCAGAGTCACTCAGCAAGCAAATAGAGGCTGATGGACTAAAACCCTGGTCTAAAGGAAGCAGCTCATTAACAATGTATAGCATTATTTCTATGTGCCAGATGCTGAAACTGTCTTGTGTTCAGGCATTTTTACTTCAGATGCAGCTTAGATGACTTGTCATGCTGCAAGGTCACTTCAATTATTCCTCCCACATCAGGTCTTGCTCTGACTCCCATTCATTGTCCTAGTTGGCCCATTTACCCCACTTTCGGGGACGAGAGCCAAGTTGTCTCCAGTTTGGGTAATGGCCCTTAAGGCCCATACTTTTCTGTGGATGGAGGTCCTAATCCCATTTTTTCCTCCGAGAAACACAAGCCAAGCAATAGGGAGCGGACCAGAATGTGTGACCTGGAGGACTCTCTCCTCCTTAGTAGCTCACTAGAAAGGCTTATGCTGCTGCTTGACTGCCTCTGCATGCATATTAACCCCTGGCCCTTACGCAGTATGTGTTCTACAGGTTGGAGTTCTACACCCTCTAGGTGTCAACCAAGTGACGATCCAGAACAAATTCCTTTCCCCCGGATGGTTCAGCCAGCATCGGCTTCTCATTCCCATCCTCCCTATCCTGCTGCCACCAGCTTCCATGCCACTAATTGAGCAGGGGGCATTTGGATTCCCGTTAGGGCTTCATCCCTTTGAGTTATTTAGACTGATCTAACTAGATCAGTTTATAAGCTGGTTGCACTGGGCTGCTCATCAAGTGTAACCTATTTGCATACATTAGCTTCTGTTTATAGCTTTGTGTAAATCAAGCTCTGCCTGTAGTCTTCCATGAATGGAAGAAATTTTCAGCCTGTATCTTTACACTCACACTAATTGACTTTGTTGAATTACAATTCCAAATTCAGTCGAGCACTTTTTGCAGAACACATGAGAGTTGGGTGTTTCACCCACTGAATTATCTCTTGTTTTAAATGTGTGCATCTTCAGGGTACAAGGTAGACAGCTTTACAGCTGAAGTATTGTTTCAGAATGCCTTTGTTTTACTACACAGCACCAGCGGAGCTGCTTTTGTAACTCCAGCAGCTCCAGTGATTTACCTTTGGGAACAAATTTTGCTTTACTGTTTTTCTTGGAGTAGTCCCTTAATGGAAGTTATGAGAGTGAGAGATGGTTTACAGTGTAAATGCTTTAGTATTTGAACTATTGCATAGGAGTTGTTGACATGCAGCCTTATTTGGTATCCCCACACCTGTTGAAAGGGGGGCAAGGTGTGCGAATGTAGCAGCACTGGGAAGCCACAGGTATTACATTTAACTGACATTTGAAAAGCACACTCGTTCATTCTACCACTTCTGCTTTGTGAGTAGTCTCATGTCTGCTGTGAGAGCAGTGAATGACATAAGATATGAATTGATAGTCTCTAAAAGAAATGTCTTGCCCATCTAGAAATCATGTTTTCATATAGTCTGTACTGTGATCTGAACTGCTACGTCATCACTAGTTATGCAGCACCGTACTGCCAATGATAAAAAATCTCATGAATATACTCCTTGAGTGAGTAATCACTTGGATGTTGAATTGCTGTTCTCTTAGTAGTGTTGACTGATGAATATTTAATGTTTTAAGAAGTTAATGGTGATTTTTCTGGTTGTAGAGATGGCTGCTTCACTGTGCATCTGCTTGCATAGTTGGAGTTTTTATTCTCAGAGTTCAGATAAAAAGGAGCTCTACACAGTTTGAATATATGAGCTAGTAAACAAACATCAAATACAAGGAATTACTTGAATGAACTTACAAGCATAAACTTTTTTTTTTCCCTTTATGTAGCCTTTTTTTTTTTTCATGATGTCTTGGTAGGTGAACTATGGCTCCTTTGTTATATGCAGTTGTGAGGGCCAGATGAACTGGGAGGGATACCATCATCCATGTAGTGGAACGGGGCTTTCCATTAGAGTCCCCGTCATCTTTGCACTATGCAATGGGCTGTACCTCACTTAATTGTGTACCGGCAAGATAACCCCCCTCCACCTACTTGGGAAGCATCACAGGCTGTTTCTATGGTTTCCACCAGAGAAGTCCAGCCATGCACGAGCCTCCCATATGAGATGTGATCAGGCTGCACCCCATCCAGCTGTTTGAGTGCTAGAGCTACTATTTGAACCTATTTTCATGGGTCACAGTTGGGGTGCCAACCACAGAGCTAGACATAAATATTGAAAATTAAGAAACTGTGCTGGATGAAACATGTCAGCAGAGTACATTTGTTATTGCTTGTTTTGATGGTTAAATTGGTAGGAATAACTATATGCTGAATAAAAAGGAGGAGAAACATAACTTTATTACACTCCCAGTATCGATTCACATGCTCCTTTATCTAATTTCAGTTTAAATTATGAGTAACTCTGACCTGAAAGTTGTATTGCTTAAGTGTATGCATGTGATATATTCTTTTCAGTTTAAGATCTATATTTAAGATATTAATTTTTCCTTGATATTTGACTAGCAGCTTTTCAGGTTGGCTTCTTTGTCCCAACCAATTAATATTTTCATTAGCATATTCTCCTATATTCAGATGTAGCATCAGGTTTCCTTCATTATGGCTGTTAGTTTTACTTTTTTAATAGTTGCCTAATGTGTTGTACAGCACTGTTACTGTTTTCTCTTTATGGAGTCCACAGACCAACAAGATCTAAAATATACTTGGGAGCTAGCTGTCCTCTGTGACAGCCAGATGCAGTATTTGATGAGCCAGCAACCTGGGCTGTTTTAAATAAAGCATCTAATGTATTAAGCACCCGGGTTTTGGTTTAGCTTAAATGTTCAGTATATAAAACTCTGTATGCATTTTTGTTGTCTACAAGAGGAAAAATGCTTAACATCGGAATAGCATTTGCATCATACTCTATTTCTTTTTCATAGAAATAGATGCATTTGTTCAAATTTTATTGAAGAGGTGTACTCTGAGCACATTTAGTAAAAAAAAAAGTCAATGAAGGAAGCAGCATCTCAGTACCACTTGGTAAGAACCTATGGAGGACGAAAGGGACCCAGTATTAGGTGTACAAGTAAGCACAAAACCCACCATGGCCAGGTTTCCCCTCTGTCATAAGGATATAATTATTGGTTAAATTGGCCACATTACTGTGGAGTCTGACAGACGTTGCCAAGATGGAAATGTAGTAGCTAAACCTAAAGCTAGATCTCTTTTAAGGAAAATGTGAAATGCTGCAACATTTTATATTCAAATATTAGAGAAGGCAATGTAGATGGCGTGTGAGGACCTCTGTGATCATTGTCTTTTGAAATAACTTTATTGATTTATTACTTGTGACATAGGCAAACTTACATTCATATAAAAGTAATCACACTATAATTAATGTAGCAAACATTTACTTCACATATATTGCTGTATATCATATAACCTAAGCAACATTACATAAATTATTAAATTCCTGCCTTTTTCTTAAACAAGAAACACATCACTTACATAGGCCGCTGTCTTGGGAATGATCATTGAGGTCAGTCTTTTAAGGCCTTCCTTGTTTAATGGCTGTATACATAGTTAGAATCCCAAGACCTGACAACTCTTAGAATGCATCAGTTACCAAATGGAGTTAACAAAAGCAAATTCTCCTCTTTGTATGATCAATACCAAGTATGAATTTTAGTTTTAAAAAATTACTCTTACCTCTTCTCCATTTTTTCTAGATTTCTTCCAGACCCAAATGCACACATGTGCTAACAGCTCAGCACTGATCTGGATTTTCAAAAGTTTGGGAGCAGCTAAAGAACACTGTGTCCTCAAAAGCTCATGATTTTGTTCACTGAAACGCTTAATTTGCTCATATCTCCCAATTAAGTGTAGTAGCTGCCAGCTGTGCCTTGGAATCACTAATTTTGTCTTCATACAAGGAACGTGACTGCACTAAGAAAACTAAAATGACACCTGTGCACTAAGAACACCTACACATACACATTAATATGCAGAAAATCTGTATCCCCTTTTTAATGGCACCCTCTGCAGAGAGATGTGAAACAAATGAACAGTGCTAAAGGTCTTAAGATAATCAAATACACACTAAAAGCCAATAACTGAGAGTACCTTTCTATCTCAGAGAAGACTCTTTTCTACAAGTAATATCGCATTTCCTACAATTTCTCCTGCTAGTCTGGTTGATATGGGCATCTTGAGACAGTGTAACAACTGCCTCATGTACACAGACAACCCACTACTACTACCACCTAGGAACACAATTTACATTGGATTCAGTTACATCAGGAACCTAGAGTTCATGCTGTCTCCTTCACAAGCCAGTATATCTGGCACTGAGAAGGTTGTCAGCACAAACACCACACCTCAGACACCACCCACACCTACATAAAAAAACACCCACATTTGTAGAGGTCCTCAACAAAAACATACCCAAACAAAGAAGATCTCTCAGGCAAAAACATGTGCAATCTCCATAGCTCTCCACCAGACCTC
The DNA here is from genome assembly GCF_019279795.1 of Protopterus annectens. Lineage (NCBI taxonomy): Eukaryota > Metazoa > Chordata > Ceratodontiformes > Protopteridae > Protopterus > Protopterus annectens. Next base: position 304,697,444 of record NC_056742.1, on the reverse strand, counting down.
TCAACTGTACAGATTTTCACAGACTATCCAGATTTTTGCCTCTTATTTTTGCTCTGTTCCTCATAAAATTTGTGGTTTTCTGGCAAATCACTGAATACTGAACTCACTAAATATTACTAAATAATGACAGACATTTGCATTTCAGACTTTATATCCTTCAGAGGATATGCAATAATGCAAAACCTGTTTTCTAGCAACTTTCTATGTGTATAGGAATAATATTTAAATTCTGTCCCTATTTTTGGCCTTTGTCCCACCATTCTTTCTGGCTTTGTCCAGATTTCTTGCACTGAGAGGTTGAGAGGTATGCATACCACACACAATTCACACACCTGTTTCTCACAACCACCAAGGCTGAACCATGAACCCAACATATTAGTCATAGGGGACTCCATTGTGAGACACACAGATGTGCCTCTCACCAGGCTGGATAAGGAGAAAGTCACGGTTAGTTGTCTGTCATGGGCCAGAGTCCGCCATATCACACAAGCACTCAAGTCTCTCAACAACAGGTACTGTTATGACTTTGTCATAGCCCATGTTGGTGTGAGTGACTTGAGACATATCTCCCTGGACTATATGAAGAGAGACACGATTGAACTTGTTGAATGTGTGTCCCAGGAAGATATGTCCCTAGCCTTGAGCAGCATTCTGCCATCACCCAGAATGATGTCTCAGCACAAACAGAAAATGATTGACTTTAACAATTGGCTTAGTTTCTGGTGTTATTGCAGGGGGATCCAGTACCTGACAGCCTGGGAAGGTATAAGAGACAGAACAGAGATGGCCTACATCTGTCTCACTTGGGCTTCTGGCAAAGGCACTTGCATTCCCCCATAGTGCGTTTTTTAGAAAAAGTGATTAGATTAAAACTGCCAACATAAAAATTTCAATAAAACCCTAATTAAAGGTCTTGCTGCTAAATGCTAGGAGTCTAAACATGAAACTACACTCATTGCAAGCATTCTTGAGCCTGGAAAAAGCTGACATCTGCGCAGTCACAGAAACCTGGTTCAAAGCTGTGGAGAGCACCCCAGCCATACCTGGTTACTCATCTTATACATTCAGACCCCAAATTGTGGGTAGTAAAGCCAAAGGAAGTGGAGTTTCAATATATGTTAGACATACACACCTCCTGGCTGGTCTAACAGTATGATGCACAGGAGACACTCCAGGTGCAGTTAACCATTGGCAAGACCCCTATACAAATCATAGCTAGCTACTGGCCCCCAAATCAGACTCAAGATGCCCCAACTGCCTATCTAGACCTCTTCAGAGCTATCAAGATTCAACCCTTTACCCTGATCCTGGGTGACTTTAACTACCCAAACATAGACTGGAAGAACTACTCCTGCCAGAACACAAATACCCAAAGATTCCTCTATTTTGTCAGTGCAGATGCTTTGGAACAGCTAGCTGATACCCCCACAAGAGGTGATAATATCTTGGACTTGGTATTAACCAACATGAGTAACCACTGCAGCATCCCTGCAGTATCATCTTCACTTTTTATGATCCGACCATAAAGTGGTCACATTAGAAATCACCATCTTCCCCCGACCTCCCTCTAGCTGGGGTCAAATAAAAAAAAAAAACTTCTCCAAAGCAGATTACAGCCTCCAGCGGAATGGTATAAACAGCTTCACAGCCCCCTCCCCCTCTTTAGGAACTGACACCAGTATCCAAAACTACACTAAATTACGATCCAAACATTTATATAGATGCATGGAATCAGGAATACCTGACTGGACTAAGTCATCCTCTGCAAGGAAGAGTAAACCTTGTCTGGTGGACATCTGCAATAAATAAACTCTATAACAAAAGAAAAAAATTGCTGTCCAGGACCCAGAAGGAGCAGGTGCCCAATTGGAAGCAATCTCTCCTTAGCCTAAACAAGCAAATAAGAGTACAAATGAAATCCTCCAAAGCAAGTCCAAATTGGCCACATCTGCTAGAGACAATCATAAGGCCTTCTCCACATATGTCTGTAATCTCAAAGGTAGCCCCCAGATCTGTTCAGATCAAAGACACCACATATACAAATGCTGTAGATATAGCAAACTTGCAGGCTGACGGATTCTGAGAAAATTTCACCCCTCTGTCCCCCCATCAGTAAATCAGAACATCCCCAGTACCTGCCCCCTTCCCCTTATATCTAGGGATCAGGCCATCACTGCTCTCTCAAAGGCCAAAAATGCAACCTCCATGGGACCTGATAACATCCCAGGCTGCATCCTTCATGAACTCAGGCAGGAACTTGCAACACATTTGGTGTCCTAAACCAAAGCCCTGAGTACAGGCTTTGTCCCAGCTGAGTGGAGGACAGCCACTGTCATCCCTTTACACACAGGTGGGAGCGTCCACTGATCCAGGAAATTATAGACCCATCAGCCTAACTGGCCTGATCTGCAAGGTCATGGACCTCATCAACGTGGACATTGGCAACCTCCAAACACTCGCTTCCACAGTTTAGCTTTGTCAAGGGGAGGTCATGTCTGTTAAATTTGGTCAACTTTTTTTGAGACAGTCACCAAAGCCGTGGATGAGGGAAGACAGTGCACAGTTGACCTGGCCAAAGCCTTTGACACTATTCCCCACTCAGGCATAATAGATAAAATCTTTCAACTAGGCATCCATCTGTATGTTACCAGATGGGTAGCTATCTGGCTGGCTGATAGAGCCCACCTGGTCAAAGTAGGGAACGCCACCTCAAGCAGTGCACCTGTATCGAGCGGCGTACCCCATGGTTCAGCCTTGGGGCCTCTGTTATTTGGGTTATACTTTTCTGAGGTGCAGACCAAAACCAGTGGGCTATGGCTGACCAAGTTTGCAGACAACTGCAAGCTGGGCGCTGTCATCAATTCACCTAGTGTCATGGACATTCTCCAAGAGGGTCTCACCCAAACAAATGACTGGTGCCAGAAACATGGCCTCAAGCTGAATACAAAAAAATGCATCGTCATCCCCTTTGGGGAAAGTGATGTCTCCACAAATTGTCATATTAATAACAGTGTCCTAAGCAAACAGTCAGTCATGAGGGATTTGGGCACCCAGATTGATAGCAACCTGAACTTTTGACCACCACGTTGCTTCCATTGTACAGAAAGCTTTCTACGTGGTCCACCTCATAAGTAAGGGCATCTCATCCAGGGACAAGGAAGTCATAACATCCCTGTATTCTTCCCTTATAAGGCCTATTATTGAGTACAGTGTCCCATTCGGCATGTACCTCGCAAGGCACACGCAGCAGCTGGAAAGACCACAGAGGTTCCTCACCAGGAGAATTCAGGGCCTCAGAAATCTTCCATACACAGGCTAAAAGCCCTATCCCTCTACTTTTTCATACAGACTCCTCAGAGGTGACCTCTGTCTGGCATACAGGGCTATCTCGGACCCTGCCTTGATGGGACTGCTGCATATCCACAAGTCAAGCTCCACTCAAGTAAACCCATGCACGGAGCCTCAACCTGGTCTGTGACATCAATAGGACTTGTTGGCAGGACAGATTTGTGTCCCAGAGGCTCCCCATCAGTGGAATAGACTCCCTCTCCACGTCAAGCAGAGTAGCTCTTTACCCCCTTTTAAGAGCAACCTGGATGGGAAATAAAAATACATGCCTGGGATTCCATCCGTGTCCCTGCTGGACAGGGGCATCGGGTGACGATTTGTCTGTACATGGCCTAAACTCTCGGCTAGGCTTATAAGGGCCTCAGGGCTAGTAGCCTAGTAAATTCCTATGAGGCTTATATAACATTTTGACTGTTAATAATTTTCTCTGTGATGAGTCTGTATTGGCTGCCCCTTAATTCAGTAAGGATTGTATAGTACTGACATGTTACTGCAAGTGCGACGTGAGAAATATCACTTTTCTTACTTTGGTGGGAAACTGATTGATTGTGCTGAAAGTGAACTACATAGATAGAGGGCTGCCTAGTCATAATATGCAATCAACAGCCCCGTCTCAGACATTTATTCCCATCAACTGGGAGATGCCATCATTGAGGCAGCCATGAGAGATAGCTTGTCCTTTTTGTATTTTTAGCTCTAATGCCCCAGTCCCACTTGATTGAGTGACATGCTGAGGGATGTGCAATGAGATGACTGCAACAGATGTCCCTTCAATTCTGCAAGGGGCATTACCTTAATGGTGCCCTACCCTTACCATTGAAGCATGGTAGGTAATTTCACATTCTCTGGAATAGACTGTCCATCTGTGTGAAACAATGTCCCTGTTCTGTCATTATCTTATTTCATTCCTGTGTGATTTGTCAGAAAACTACTTATTTAATGAGGATACAAATCAAAAATATGAGGCAAACATTTGGGCATTTTGCAAAATTCTAGACAGTTGAGAGGTATGAAAAGGGTTGAATGTGTGTCTGTGTATAATGAGGATGAATGTGTATGTGTCTGTGTGTGTCCACACATATATAGTGGTTGAAAGGCGATGGTCAAAGTATGCTTTTTGTGCAGTGGGAAAATAAGCTGTTCCACATTTTGACTGTTTGTCACACATTTCTATAGTCTGTGTTCCACATTAGCCTCTTAGCAGGTTGAGACCTATGCATCAGTCAAGCCATCTTAGTTAATTTTTACCAAAGGCAAAGTTACTGTTTGCGCAACTTTTTCCTTTCTGTCAAAAGTAGCTAGGAAGTCTGAATTAATGAGGCTATTATTCTGTGTGTTTTCTGAATTATCAATGTGACACCCCAACACTGGCTCTGTAATCAAGGAGCCTCAATCCTCAGCACTGGCAACAGTGGAGGACGTACACACTGGGAAGATAAGTACACACACAGTAAAGTGCAGTTCCCCCTTAAGAATACACGGAGATCACAGTCGTTCAGTCTGGGGCTGGGGCTGGTTTCTCCCTCTTTCTCCATATCCCCAATAAGACTCCCCAGTGGCACAGCTATAGAGTTGCGATCTTAGCTGACTGGCCAAGCTAAGACCTCTAGCACACACTGTCCAACCAGTGCTTCATGTCCCCACCCAGGTAGCACACACACACAGACAGACACGCACACAGACAGACACGCACACAGACAGACACGCACGCAGACAGACACGCACGCAGACAGACACGCACGCAGACAGACACGCACGCAGACAGACACGCACGCAGACAGACAGGCACGCACGCAGACAGGCACGCACGCAGACAGGCACGCACGCAGACAGGCACGCACACAGACAGGCACGCACACAGACAGGCACGCACACAGACAGGCACGCACACAGACAGACACACACACAGACAGACACACACACAGACAGACACACACTGTGAGATTTGATTAATACACAAACACACCTGGGAAAGGCTGGCACAGATTTACTAGCTATGCCCTCTTCTGCCCAGACTATAAGGTAGTTATCACTGCCACCAGCCGACTCTTTCTCAGCTACTTTTAAGGCCCTTAGCAAAGGTTGTCCAATCTTACGGTCTAATGTTACCATTAATCCAAATGGTAGTTTGACCAAGAACTAGGCTATTAGGAGTGGCCAGCACAGTATCATCAAATAGACATGCAAGTACCCTAGGAGCTTAAATATCTCTAAACAAACCGGCCACAATTGAAAGGTTTAAATATATTTGATAAATAATAAAAGAAGACAACACGAAATATGTATTCACAATGATATCAGAGATCAAAATCACAGGAAATATTTAAAACAACATTGCAGGACACTCTCAGATAAATACAGAAAACATCTAAACTGATCTTTACTATGTTTCTAACTTAATCTAAGAGAAATTACTGTACCCTAGTTAACTAACTTACAGCAAGGCAAGTGCTGAGGTGGTGATTGGATGTTGACAGGTCAAAGACTAATACCAAATGCCCCCCACCCTCTCTGAGAGTTTTTAAATTAATATCAAATATTACTGTTGAGTTAGCTTGGATGACCTCATTTGTTGTCACCTGACTTTCATTTCCAGGCTAACCCCCTGTTGTCAGAAACAATCAGCATTTAGCATCGCTCTCTGAAAAATACATAACCTTCGGATGTTTGCAACTGGTGGAAGACGTAAAACAATAGACACTTAGAGAACAATGCAGGAAGGCTCCCTAGTTCTAGATATCCTGTCTCCTTGCTGCTTTGAAACTAACTTTTATAGTGCAATTCTAAACCAGTTTCATTTCAGCTATTTTCTTGAAGTTTTGCAAGTTAACCCCCTATGTTCTAGTTCCCACTGTTAAAACATATATACGTACACAGGTAAAATAGTTTATATATATTTCTGTTCTTTCCCAGTAGGATACACTGTGGACATCCTTAAGCTCAGTACTTTATACACACACACACACACACACACACACACACACACACTTCTGTACCAGCAGTGTTGATATACAAAGTACAGTTCTAATATAGTGGTAACACATGCAGTTGCATCCTGCTGATATTCATAAATGACATAGAACTATTTACAAAATTCCAGATAGCTGTGCTGACAGTATCTCCTTCTGTCACACTTCTATATAAATCATGCTAATATTCACAAATATATAATTTACAAACTTCCAGATAGCTGGGCTGGCAGTATTTCCTTTTGTGATATTTTCTTACCCCCGAAAGCTCAGGATAGTTTTTCAAGTGACCCTTGAAAAACGCTGCTTGAGAGGGTGATTCTGCCTGAGAATACACTACCCCAATCACTGTCTTGAGAGCCCATCTCTGTTGGCATTGCTAACCCCAATGTGGTGCTGCACTGTCATATCATATGCCTGCAACCCTAGGCTTCACCTTAGTAACTTGGCATTTTGCTGGCTGGCCAGCACCTCCCTGACATGCTGAAGGTGCTTTTGCCAGGAATGGCTGTAGATGGCAATATTATCCAGGTAAACAAGTGTGAAATCTCCTGCTCCTGCTAGGATATGACCTACCAGCCTCTGGAAAGTCGCTGAGGAATTTTTCATCCCAAAGGGCATCTTCATGAATTCGTACAACCTGAAAGGAGTTAGAGGCTGACCTCTCTCTAGCACTGGGAGTCAAGGACACCTGCCAATAACCCTTGGTAAGATCAGTAGTGGTAAGATACTTAGCCCTACCCAGCTACTGTAGGGCTTCATCTGTCCCTGTGTGACTATTTAATTTCCTATAGTCCACACAGAACCTGGTACTGCCATCCTTATTTGGTACCAGGACCACTGTGGAGACTCTGGGACTGCTGGACTCCTGGATTACCCCTAGTTCCAACATTTCCAGCATCTCCTCCCTCAGAGTCTGTCTGACTGTCTCAGGCACCCTATAAGGGGCCTGCTTAATAGGCCTTTGGTTTCCTGTATCTGCATGGTGCTGCACTAGGTGGGTGCACCCTGGTTTCCCAGTGAACATGTCCCCAAACTCTTCTAACACTGCACGGATTTCTCGAACCTGGGTAGGGAATAGCTGCTTGGTACACCCCCCCTCCCCCCCAGACTCTTCCTGCCATCCACTGCAAATACTTGGCACAAGGGCCTCCCTATCATGGTAAGGTTTCATCATGTTAATATGGTGCAATTTATGCCCCTGCGTAGCAGTTCTACCATACAGGAATGAGAACCATTACCTGCTGCCCCACAGCATACTCTCTCGCACAAGCATTCCTGTCATACCAGACATTTTTCTGCTGTTGGGCTTCTGCCAGGTTCTCCTGGGCAAAGCCCATGAGCTCCCTGAGCCTTGTCCTGAAGTTTAGGATGTATTCCACAGCAGACTTCTTGTGGGGTTCACAATTACCCTCCCACTCATCTCGAATCAAATCTAGAGGTCCCTCACCCTCTGCCCATACAGCAACATGAAGGGTGAAAAACCTGTGGATTCCTTGGGAACCTCTCTGTAAGCAAACAGATGGGGAAATATTTGTCCCACTCCCTCTTGAACTGGTCTGCAAATACCTGTAGCATGGTCTTGAGTGTAGAGTTTAACCTCTCCACAAGACCATTTGTCAGCGGATGGTAGGGGGTGGTCTTCAGATGCATCATCCCACAGTGCTTCCACAGACAAGCCAGCAGGTCTGATGTGAAATTGGCACTTCTGTCAGTCAGTATTTCGTTTGGGAAACCTACTCTGCTGAAAATCTCTAGCAAAGCATTTGCCACCGTTTCTGCCTCAGTGGAGGATAGGGCCACCTCTTCAGGGTATTAGCATAATCTGCTACCACTAGGATATACTTTTTCCCCCGTGGAACTTGGGATACTCAGAGGCCTACAGTAGCTACCCTCTGAAATGGCTCCTCAATCACAGGAAAAGGTATCAAAGGAGCTTTGACCTTGTCTTCTCTCTTGCTTAACTTTTGGCACTGCTTACAGGTCCTGCAATGCCCTGTTGCATCTCTCGAGATCCCAGGCCATTAAAGGTTCTGCATAATACATATTTGTACTCTTTATGCCCATATGACCTGCAAAGGGAGTGTCATGGGCTATGGCTAGAAGTGCCAGATGGTAGGCTCTGGGCACTTCCAACTGCTGTATTCTCTCACCCTCTAGCCCTTCCTCTGGGGTCCACACACTGTAAAGTAGCCCTTTGACCCAGTATATAGATCCCCCCTTTCTCTTGAAAATCAGGTACCTCACTAGCTATCTCTCTCAGGCCTTCTAATGTAGGGTCTGAGAGCTGAGCCTGTCTCGACTCTGTCTGGGTAACTCTTCCCAGCTCCCCTTCCACAGGAAATCTGGTATGCTCTGACAAAGCTGCCTCACTGTCAGACTGAGTACTACTACTCACTTCTGCCCTTGCAGTGACTCTGTCTACGGGAACATCAGTACCCACAAGCAGCTGTGACTCATCTTTAGTCTCACTGCTACAGGGTTGCTACCTCCTTGAAGTAACCACCTCACCAGTCCTGCCTGCATTGTTGTGATGTGTCTGGCTCCCCCCAGGCTACCAGACCCACATGCTAGTCTCCGAGCCTGACTGCTTGTAACAGAATGCACACAAGGTAGTGCATTATCAAAATCATTCCCTATCAGAACATCTGCATGGATGTCCTCAAACACACCTACTTGCTGGCTTCCTTTTCCACCCTCCCAGTCAAGGTGAACCCTAGCCAAAGGTATTTGGAATGGTGTCCCTCTTAAAGCTCTGACTGGAGTAGACTTCCCAAGCAAGTAGTGCTCCTTCTTAACTATTGCAGGCTTCATAATGGTTATGTCAGAGGCTCTCTCTCTTAGCAGTGGCCTCTTTTCCATCTACTAAGATAGGATATAATCTCAGTAGTTTGGTACCCTTGATGTCTCAAGACAACTTACTGCTGGCATTTTGTCATTTCCACTTACTGGTGCTTCCACCTTTTGTTCCCCACCTTGCCTCTGTGGACATCTATATGCTACATGGCTCCCTGGTTGCATTTAAAACATTTAGCCCTTGGTCCTGGATGTGTACCTGGACTCTAGTGGCTTCCCCTAGTACTAGTGGACTTTGTTGGGGTGGTCTAGGCTGCCCACCATGGGTTTCCTTAGACTCATGAGCAATACTGGGTATCCCTTTCCTGTGTAGTGATGCCCTGCTTGCTGGGCATATGTCTCCCTTTTTCCCCAACTCATCTGCTGTGTTATATTCTCTGTCTGCTAACCAGATTCTCATGTCCTCAGGCAAAGTGTTAAGGGCTTGTTCCCTCACCAAATGTCTGCCAGCCCTTCAGAAATGGTGACCTGACATCCACTCACCCACCTATGAAAATAAGTGCATAGTTCAGCAATATATTCACACACACTTTCATCTGCCTTGCATCTGTGTTCATTAAGCTTTTCCCTGTAAGCTTCAGAGGTTAACTTAAAACATTCTGACAAACCGTTTTTGACCGTATTATAAGTTAAGCAATAAGTATCACACAATTCAGAAATAGCAGTTACAGCTTTACCATGGAGTAAGGGGGTCAGGAACCATGCCCAGAGCCCTTGGTCAACCTTATACTGTTTACATACCCTTTCATACATATGAATGAAACTATCAAAATTATCACCCTCTGTAAAGTGTGGAAGAAATTTACTGACCTTTGTTGCTTCTGGGGTTCGGTTACTCCCTTCCCCATTACCTCCATGACTCTGGCGAAGAGTCATCATCTCCTTTTCATGTTGTCTCTGCCTCTTATTCTCCTCAGCCTCCAGACGTCTCATTTTCTCTGCTGCTTCCACTAACAAATTTTTGGCCTCCAGTTCAAGTCTTTCTTACTCCAGACTGATTTTTAAGTCCTATGTAGCAAGGTCCGAACTATCCATTTTCTGAGAGTTGTACATCTCCAAGGCTAGCCTGGTAGTTCTCCTGATTGCTGATCTGTGATGCAGCTGTGCCCAAGCCTCCAATCATTTCTGCTTTAGTCAGGTTAGCATGCATAAGTCCTTTAGACTGTCACATGTCAGCCAACTGGTTCCTTGTCAGCTAGCCATATTCCTCTGCTGACGTGCTTGCCTGCTGTCCCTGAATAACTATGCTAAAAAAATAATAATAAAACAATTGCGATATGAAACTCTGTTCACTGTGTGGCTGAGAGTACACCAAGCGTCAACAACAACTGTAGAACAAAATGATGACTTGGTAGATGAAGATAAAACGCTGCTCGTACGGGTGAAATACTTTAATCCAGAAAAATCATAGACAACAAACAAGGGTTTAGCGCTTTCAACTGAACAATATCAGTCTTCTTCAGAACAATATACGTATCTACACACTGGGTTTTTATAACAACAGTTACTTTGTAATTTAAAAAAACGCGCCAAAATCATTTTAAAGCCACAGGACTGTATTCATAAATACATGTGTAAAAAACACAAATCTGTGTATGATTATATGTAATTTCCTTATGAAAGTTGTTTTGTAAATACTTAAAAATATATGTATTATAAAATGACACGAGTGACATGATGGAACCCAAATATTAAAATATTAATAATTAATAATTAATAACAATGTATAATAAAAATATATAGCTAATCTATAATGGTCCATAAAAGTCTATGAATAATATATATAATAAAACTTGGGTGAAAAACAATTCAGTATGTATACAAAAATACTGAAATATATGGATACTTTTAGTATACTACATATATCTAAGAAGATAAATTTGTAATACAAAATTGTATGTGTTACAGAAATGAATGTGTTGTTGATGCAAGCCTAAGGCATATATTAACCCAACATAAGAAATGGTTTGATACTGATGGAATCGTTGAGACCAGGATGCCTGGTGGCATCTGTTCTAATTTGCCATACACTTTCTTTCAACGCTAACTGTACCTTCCAATTACCTTCATGTATGTTTTGACTTATCTGGTCAATAATACTAAATATAAAACTATGCTGATCTCCCTTCTCTAAAATATGTCTATATAGGGCATTGGTGGTATCCTCCTTACGTATTTTATAATAGTGCTCATAAATCCGTTTTTTAATAACCCTTTCGGTTTTCCCTATATAGAATGCAGTACAAGCAGAACAGTTAGCTATATACACAACCTGTTTACTATTACAGTTACCACTTAGGCATTTAATCTCTGTATGATTTATATCATCTAATATAATTTTGTCGGTTTCATTGATATATCGACATTGACGACATGATCCACATTTACTACTACCTTTTTTATTTTTCACAAACCTTCCCTTTTGTGTATCTGTATGTTCTAACATTCTCTTTGTTCTGTGCCACCTTAAATACTATATTAGGTTGATTTCCTAATATTGAACCTAAATTATTAGAGGTAATGACATCCCAATGTCTATATAATATTTCTTTAATAAAATCTACATAAGGGATATAAGTCAATACACAAACTCGATTGAATGTGTTTTCTGTTACGTTAGAGGCAAAACTATCAAAATCATGTAAACCTAACAATGGTTTATATTTATGTCCCCACTGCGAGGTAACATAATGGGTGATGTCATCTAACATATTCACTGGATAGCCTCTCTTACTAAACATATTATATAAGGTCTTGATGTCTTCGTTCATAACTTCCAGACTAGATGACATTCTGGCTATCCTAATACATTGCCCTTTAACTATATTTTTAAACGTGTATGGGGGATGATTACTGCTATATTCAATATAGTCGTTTGAGAAAGTTGGTTTCCTATATGTTCTAGATGCAAAACCTATGTCAGTATGCCTAATGAGAGTATCTAAGTACGCAATTTCTTTTTTATTATGATTATAAGTAAATCTTAAAAAATCTGTAGTGTTATTAAAAAAATTTATAAATTCACTAATCGAGGTCTCGGGTCCCTTCCACAAAACAAATAAATCATCTAGATACCTTGCATAAAATACAATATTGTCATAATAACTACTTTTAAATAGATGTTCGGTTTCCCATTCTAACATGACCATGTTTGCAAAAATTGGGGCACAGGATGCACCCATTGTAACTCCTACTTTTTGTCTAAAAAATTCCCCTTGAAACGTAATATAATTATGATCCAAAACTAAGGACATAAGTTCTGTTACGACACAAATATTGTCCCAACTGAATCCTGAATATTTTTTAAGGCTATTGGTAAAAAATTCAAGTCCAGTCTCTTTTGGTATACACGTATATAAATCCACCACATCAATAGTGATGAAAATATAATCTTTATTCCATTTATTCTCTGTAAGTTTACTCAAAAAAACTCCAAGAGTCTTTCATAATGTGTGGTACAGCTTTGTAGATGTGCTTAGTCCATATGTCTATCAAAACGCCTATGTTGAATGTTTTGGATCTGGATCCAGACACTATAGGTCTATAGGGTGGATCCTCCATGGATTTATGTATTTTTGGTATGCCTACAATTTTTGCTAATATCGGATAATCAGTTCTTAAAAACGTATATATTTCATTACTTATTCTATTGTCAATCATATATTCTTCTAATATAAGGTCAATTCTTTTATATCCTATATTAATTTCATTCAGGGAAATGACCTCATAATTACCTGAATCATACAACAAATTATGAATCTTAGTATTATAATCTGTGGTATAACTAACAATGATACCACCGCCTTTATCAGGCTTCATAATACGAATATCTTTATTATGTATTATATTTTTTAAACAATTCCGTTCTTTCAATGATAAATTGTCGTAACATGTTTGTTCCCTTCCCCTATTTTTCTTAATATTATAATTTACCCAATAGACGTCTTTATTGACCATCTTTTCATAATTATATATTTGCTGGTTGTTCACAGGTACATATGTACTTTTCCTTTTAAGTTTAGTACCTTTATAAAGATGGGTATCGTCTGAATTGGATCCAAATTGTATAGCCAGATTGAGTCTCCTGCAATACAATTTGATTTCTTTAATGGTATCAACTAAATTGATACCTACAGTGGGTACAAATTTCATTCCCTTACTCATTAGTTGAATGAATTCCTGTTCAATTTTCAAGTCAGTGTAATTATATACATTGAATCCATTGTATGAAGTCAAAATATGTTGATCTAAAACATCCTTATCTTTTCTATCTGTATTACTTGCTTGTATACTATTATCTGTAGACATATCAGTAATATATAAAGTATTATCTAAAGTAACATTCTCAGGATTCGTAGTATTATTAACACTGTTTAAATTAACATTATCAGGGTTCGTGATGTTTTCTCCTCTGACTTGGGAAAACATGTTGAATGACAATATAGGTGAAGGAATATCTACTTCTATATCACTTAATTCCATCTGTTGTATGGATTGTTTTGTTTTGGAGCTGGAAAGAACCTGCCCCCTCGAAAATTTTCTTCTCCAGTAGTACTCTCTTTATAACTATTAATTCTCTCTCTAATACCTTGTGTTTTGTCGGAAGGCCATATGTATGCTCGGTTGTTCTCATATGTCTCTACATCTCTGGTTAGTTTCCTATTCTTTCTTTCAAAAATATTGTTTGCCTTATCCTGTACAGTACTGAATTGTTTATTATATAAATCTTACAAAGTCACAGTGTTGAATGATGGCATTTATCATACATTCTAACTCATTTGCCAACAAAATAATTTTTTCATCATTAAATTTAATCAAGGTTCTAATATATAAAAATCCGAAATTGTCAAATAATTCATTAAATTCCTTCTTCATTTCTTTAGTATAATTAATACCCAAGGGTAGTTTAAAAAATCTAATACCTTTTGGTACCACCTTAGTATTAAGACATTTTGATAGATAAGCAACATCTATCTTGGTGTTTTTATATGATGGAAGTTTTTTACCAAAATTAAAAATCATGTCTCTTAAAGAATTTTGCTTAAAATAAGTAACGTTGAAATTACAATTCTGTTCCTTATTAACACCATGTTCAAATTCGTAATCATCACATAAAAATTGATCCATTAAACACACTAAAATTTCATCATTAATACTATTATTAAGATTGGTGTCTTTATGTCCATAATTTTTATGACTCTTTTTTTCTGTTCTGGGAGCTAGAAATGTGTGAAATATGTGAAACAGTACCTTTATTTCCGATAGTATCTTTCCGTTTGGCATTGCCGTATTGTTTAATGGCTTGTCGTTCTTTTGATCTAGCTCCCAACTTCTCATTTTTATTCCGTTGAAAGCTAAAATCAAAAGTAAAATCATTGCACGGAGAATGATAATACTGTCCGTTTCTCAATAAATGTTCATCTTGGCTTGAAGGGAAGCGTGTACTATCGTTGATTTGCTCACCCTGGAAATTAGGCAAATCGATACAAGCGTTATCGTTGTACACATTTTCCTGCAAAACAGCAGGAAAGACATGCTCCGGCGTGTCCGTAAGAGCATTGTCTGCCACTGAATGTTTTACAGGACCATGGTCCTGTTTACTTCCAATCCTGGAGCTCATCTCTTCATTCATGTGTATATTAAATGTCCGTGACTTATCAGGCTTCTGAATAGCAGCTTCAGTAATGTTATTGTCAAGCGAATTGTCTGATTTCTTATGCTCAGAAAGCAATTCAGTGACCATAGTCAATAATCTCTGTACCTCAATCTGAGGTGCTGAAACATCGGCTCTAAGGTTACACATCTCCGTACCCGACAATGAAGCTGGCGTTCCTTCTGCGTTACCCGCCATATCAAAACGGTCAACGAAATAAACCAAGCATGAACAACAAGTGTAGAACAAAATGATGACTTGGTAGATGAAGAAAAAACGCTGCTCGTACGGGTGAAATACTTTAATCCAGAAAAATCATAGACAACAAACAAGGGTTTAGCGCTTTCAACTGAACAATATCAGTCTTCTTCAGAACAATATACGTATCTACACACTGGGTTTTTATAACAACAGTTACTTTGTAATTTAAAAAACGCGCCAAAATCATTTAAAGCCACAGGACTGTATTCATAAATACATGTGTAAAAAACAAAAATCTGTGTATGATTATATGTAATTTCCTTATGAAAGTTGTTTTGTAAATACTTAAAAATATATGTATTATAAAATGACACGAGTGAAATGATGATGGAACCTAAATATTAAAATATTAAGAATTAATAATTAATAACAATGTATAATAAAAATATATAGTAATTACGAAGTAACTGTTATAAAAACCCAGTGTGTAGATACGTATATTGTTCTGAAGAAGACTGATATTGTTCAGTCGAAAGCGCTAAACTCTTGTTTGTTGTCTATGATTTTTCTGGATTAAAGTATTTCACCCGTACGAGCAGCGTTTTTTCTTCATCTACCAAGTCATCATTTTGTTCTACAGTTGTTGTTCACGCTTGGTTTATTTCGTTGACCGTTTTGATATGGCGGGTAGCGTAGAAGGAACGCCAGCTTCATTGTCTGGTACAGAGATGTGTAACCTTAGAGCCGATGTTTCAGCACTGCAGATTGAGGTACAGAGATTATTGACTATGGTCACTGAATTGCTTTCTGAGCATAAAAAATTGGACAATTCGCTTGACAATAACATTATTGAAGCTGCTATTCAGAAGCCTGATAAGTCACGGACATTTAATATACACATGAATGAAGAGATGAGCTCTAAAGAAATGAAGAAGAAATTTAATGAATTATTTGACAATTTCGGATTTTTATATATTAGAACCTTGATTAAATTTAATGATGAAAAAATGATTTTGTTGGCAAATAAGTTAGAATGTATGAATAATGCCATCATTCAACACTGTGACTTTGTTAAATGGAAAGATTTATATAATAAACAATTCAGTATTGTACAGGATAAGGCAAACAATATTTTTGAGAGAAAGAATAGGAAACTAACCAGAGATGCAGAGACATATGAGAATAACCGAGCATACATATGGCTTTCCAACAAAACACAAGATGTTAGAGAGAGAATTAATAGTTATAAAGAGAGACCCAGGAGTACTACTGGAGAAGAAAATTTTCGAGGGGGCAGGTTCTTTCCAGCTCCAAAACAATCCATACAACAGATGGAATTAAGTGATATAGAAGAAGTAGATATTCCTTCACCTATATTGTCATTCGACATATTTTCCCAAGTCAGAGGAGAAAACATCACGAACCCTGATAATGTTATTTTAGACGGTGTTAATAATACTACGAATCCTGAGAATGTTACTTTAGGTAATACTTTATATATTACTGATATGTCTACAGATAATAGTATACAAGCAAGTAATACAGTTAGAAAAGATAAGGATGTTTTAGATCAGCATATTTTGACTTCATACAATGGATTCAATGTATATAATTACATTGACTTGAAAATAGAACAGGAATTCATTCAACTAATGAGTAAGGGAATGAAATTTGTACCCACTGTAGGTATCAATTCAGTTGATACCATTAAAGAAATCAAATTGTATTGCAGGAGACTCAATCTGGCTATACAATTTGGATCCAATTCAGACGATACCCATCTTTATAAAGGTACTAAACTTAAAAGGAAAAGTACATATGTACCTGTGAACAACCAGCAAATATATAATTATGAAAAGATGGTCAATAAAGACGTCTATTGGGTAAATTATAATATTAAGAAAAATAGGGGAAGGGAACAAACATGTTACGACAATTTATCATTGAAAGAATGGAATTGTTTAAAAAATATAATACATAATAAAGATATTCGTATTATGAAGCCTGATAAAGGCAGTGGTATCGTTGTTAGTTATACCACAGATTATAATACTAAGATTCATAATTTGTTGTACGATTCAGGTAATTATGAGGTCATTTCCCTGAATGAAATTAATATAGGATATAAAAGAATTGACCTTATATTAGAAGAATATATGATTGACAATAGAATAAGTAATGAAATATATTTGTTTTTAAGAACTGATTATCCGATATTAGCAAAAATTGTAGGCATACCAAAAATACATAAATCCATGGAGGATCCACCCTATAGACCTATAGTGTCTGGATCCAGATCCAAAACATTCAACATAGGCGTTTTGATAGACACATGGACTAAGCACATCTACAAAGCTGTACCACACATTATGAAAGACTCTTGGAGTTTTTTGAGTAATCTTACAGAGGATAAATGGAATAAAGATTATATTTTCATCACTATTGATGTGGTGGATTTATATACGTGTATACCGAAAGAGACTGGGCTTGAATTTTTTACCAATAGCCTTAAAAACTATTCAGGATTCAGTTGGGACAAAATTTGTGTCATAACAGAACTTGTGTCCTTAGTTTTGGATCATAATTATATTACGTTTCAAGGGGGAATTTTTTAGACAAAAAGTAGGAGTTGCAATGGGTGCATCCTGTGCCCCAATTTTTGCAAACATGGTCATGTTAGAATGGGAAACTGAACACCTATTTAAAAGTAGTTATTATGACAATATTGTATTTTGACAATATTGTATTTTATGCAAGGTATCTGGATGATTTATTTGTTTTGTGGAAGGGACCTGAGACCTCGATTAGTGAATTTATAAATTTCCTTAATAACACTACAGATTTTTTAAGATTTACTTAAAATTATAATAAAAAAGAAATTGCGTACTTAGATACTCTCATTAGGCATACTGACATAGGTTTTGCATCTAGAACATATAGGAAACCAACTTTCTCAAATGACTATATTGAATATAGCAGTAATCATCCCCCATACACGTTTAAAAATATAGTTAAAGGGCAATGTATTAGGATAGCCAGAATGTCATCTAGTCTGGAAGTTATGAAAGAAGACATCAAGACCTTATATAATATGTTTAGTAAGAGAGGCTATCCAGTGAATATGTTAGATGACATCACCCATTATGTTACCTCGCAGTGGGGACATAAATATAAACCATTGTTAGGTTTACATGATTTTGATAGTTTTGCCTCTAACGTAACAGAAAACACATTCAATCGAGTTTGTGTATTGACTTATACCCCTTATGTAGATTTTATTTAAGAAATATTATATAGACATTGGGATGCCATTACCTCTAATAATTTAGGTTCAATATTAGGAAATCAACCTAATATAGTATTTAAGGTGGCACCGAATATAAAGAGAATGTTAGAACATAATGATACACAAAAGGGAAGGTTTGTGAAAAATAAAAAAGGTAGTAGTAAATGCGGATCATGTCGTCAATGTCGATATATCAATGAAACCGACAAAATTATTTTAGATGATATAAATCATACAGAGATTAAATGTCTAAATGGTAACTGTAATAGTAAACAGGTTGTATATATAGCTAATTGTACTGCTTGTACTGCATTCTATATAGGGAAAACCGAAAGGGTTATCAAAAAACGGATTTATGAGCACTATTATAAAATACGTAAGGAGGATACTACCAATGCCCTATATAGACATATTTTAGAGAAGGGAGATCAGCATAGTTTTATATTTAGTATTATTGACCAGATAAGTCAAAACATACATGAAGGTAATTGGAAGGTACAGTTAGCTTTGAAAGAAAGTGTATGGCAAATTAGAACAGATGCCACCAGGCATCCTGGTCTCAACGATTCCATCAGTATCAAACCATTTCTTATGTTGGGTTAATATATGCCTTAGGCTTGCATCAACGACACATTCATTTCAGTAACACATACAATTTTGTATTACAAATTTATCTTCTTAGATATATGTAGTATACTAAAAGTATCCATATATTTCAGTATTTTTGTATACATACTGAATTGTTTTTCACCCAAGTTTTATTATATATATTATTCATAGAATTTTATAGACCATTATAGATTAACTATATATTTTTATTATACATTGTTATTAATTATTAATTCTTAATATTTTAATATTTAGGTTCCATCATCATGTCACTCGTGTCATTTTATAATACATATATTTTTAAGTATTTACAAAACAACTTTCATAAGGAAATTACATATAATCATACACAGATTTGTGTTTTTTACACATGTATTTATGAATACAGTCCTGTGGCTTTAAATGATTTTGGCGCGTTTTTTAAATTACAAAGTAACTGTTATAAAAACCCAGTGTGTAGATACGTATATTGTTCTGAAGAAGACTGATATTGTTCAGTTGAAAGCGCTAAACCCTTGTTTGTTGTCTATGATTTTTCTGATTGAGAGTACAAACACCTTCCTTAGTGACAACTGTTTACAGGCTACAGGAATTTAATATCCACACCACTGAATCCTAATATGTGGATATCCCACCACTACAAGCCAATTAATATATGATGTGGATATCCCACTACTGCCCACCAATTAGTGTGATGCCCCAGCACTGGCCCAGTAATCAAGGAGCCTCAATCCTCACCACTGGCAACAGTGGGGGATGTACACACTGGGAGGATGACAAGTACATACACAGTAAAGTGCAGTTTCCCTTAAGAGCACACAGAGACCACAGTCAGTCTAGGGCTGGTTTCTCCCCCTTTCTTCAGATCCCCAATAAGACTCCCCACTGGCAAAGGTATAGAGTTGAGATCTCAGCTGAGTGGCCAGGCTAAGACCTCCAGTACCCTCTCTGTCCAGCCAGTGCTTTGTAACCCTGCCCAAGTAGCTGACACACACACACACACACACACACACACACACACACACACACACACACCTGGGAAAGGCTGGCACATGTTTACTAGTTATGCCCCCTTCTGCCCAGACTATAAGATAGCACTACCACCAGCCGACTTTATCGGCTACTTTAATGCCCTTAGCAAAGGGTGTCCAATCTTACTGTGTAATGTTACTATTAATCCAAATAGTAGTTTGACCAAGAACCAGGCTGTTAAGAGTGGCCTGTACAGTGTCACCAAGTAGATATGCAAGTACTCTGAGCTTAAATATCTCTAAACTAGCCACAAAATGGAAAGGTTTAAATATATTTAATAATAAATAATAGAACAAGGCAACAATAAATATGTATTTGCAGTGACATCAGAGTTCAAAACCACAGGAAATATTTATAACAACATTGCAGAAAGTCTCAAATAAATACAGAAAACATCTAAAACAATCTTTACTGTGTTCCTAACTGAATCTAAGAGAAATTACTGTACCATAGTTAACTAACTTACAGCAAGGCAAGTGCAGAGAGGGTGAGTGGATGTTGTCAGGTCAAAGACAAATACAAAATGCCCCCCCCCCAGAGTTGTTAAATTAATGTCAAGTATTACTGTTGGGTTAGCTTAGATGACATCAGCTTTTGTCACCTGAATTTAGTTCCCAAGCTTAAACCCCCATTGTCAAAAACTGTCAGCAGTTAGCATCTCACTGTGAAAAATACATAGCTTTCAGATGTTTGCAACTGCTAGAAGGCATAAACAATAAAAACACTTGCAGAACAATGCAGAAGGCTCCCTAGTTCTAGACATTCTGTCTCCTTGCTGCATTGAAATTAACTTTTATAACACAATTATAAAACAATTTAATTTCAACTATCTTCTTGAAATTTTGCAAGTTATGTTCTAGTTCCCACCGTTGAAACATATACACAGGCACAGTACTTTATATAAATTTCTGTTCTTTCCCAGTAGGGTACACAGTGGACACATCCTTACTTTACACTCACACTTTTATACCAGCAGTTTGATATATAGACAACAAACAGTTCGAATATAGTGGTAACACAAGCAGTTGCGCCCTGCTGATATTCACAAATGACATATAACTATTTACAAAATTCCAGATAGCTATGCTGCCAGTATCTCCTTCTGTCACACTTCTATATAAATCATGTTAATATTCACAAATGACATATAATTATTTGCAAAATTCCAGATAGCTTGGCTGGCACTATTTCCTTTTGTGACTATCAGAACAAGGGGAAAATACTTACTGCATTGCACAGATGTCATGAGATACTTAGATTTTACGTTAGCAGGAACAGAAATAGATCAGTTATTAGACTCTCTTGTCCCAGAAAGAAACAGTCTGCAGATATCCAAGATCAGCTTGTGCAGATTGATTTCAGATTTATTAAATGTTAGATGTCAGTAAGACTTGATCTTCCAGCTGTGATTGGATCTCATTTGATGAGGACTGTCTCTGCTTATGCTGCCTTTGTTGGGTATGCTTCAGTAGATGACATTTGTACATCAGACACTTAGACAAATTTCAGCTCCTTAGCTAAACAGTACAAGCTGGATGTTGCCTTCAGGGTGCAGCCCTCCTTTTGGGAAGCTGTGATGCGCACTGGGAATTCTCCCGTACAAGTTAACAAGGATGGAGCAGTTCTTAGTAGACCTGAAAGTTGTTCATCATAGTCACTCTTGCAGTCTTCACATTTCAGATGTTCTGCATGCTGGTAGCTCATGACTGACTTCCTGAGCTTTACCCTCCCACCAAAGGCATGGGTATGTCAGTAGTATAAACGGTACTTTGCTAAACACAGTCTGTGTTCATATCCATACATTTTTCACAGCGCCAAGTCTATCTGTTGGCCTACTTCCAAGAGGCAGACAAGTACCCTATAAGGAATTTTTTCTCATCTGTTCTCCTGCTTGATGATTTTGCTAATTTCTGATGCATGTTTGTTAAAAATTATGTGATAAGTGGAAAACAAGCCCCATCCCCAAGGATTTCTGTACTAGGGTTTTGTTGTAGAAAAATCCTTTTACTTGATTTGTAAGCGCTTTCATGCACGAAAATGTGTGCACTTCTTCAGACAAATTTACAATGTAAAACTGAACATTTTATATAAACCTGTGGACAAGCCATCTAATTAACCACTTATGTCATTATTCAATTAATTCCTGTTAAACAATTACTTTGAGCTTAGATTCTTAAAGCTCCCCATTGATACTTAAAATGCTGTTATTCCACACATTTATATTACCTAACCAACCAACTACTAAATTCATATGTAACAATGTACAAAATTCAAAATTTTAAGCACAAGTAAACGTACAAAAACAATCACATCGTATTTAAAACCTTCTTTGAAAATATTTACTAAATACATTGAACAAATCTACAAACAATTGGTATTGTTTCTAACCTGTAAAAAATGTATATGCTCTTTTTTTAAAAAATGTTACATGTATGTATATGTATATATAATGTATTTTGTATAACAGATATAATTAATCAAATAGTGTATGCATATATGTATATAATAGTTCCAAATTTATAACTTTGTAAAAAACACGCGAATGTGAACACTGTTTCTAAAAATCTCATTCATCTATCTAAGGCTTTAATGTTAAGTAAACATTTTATAGAACACGTATCATTAATTCCTGGGAAAGTATAAGCATTTGTTTTTAATTTAAAACAATCAGTCATAAGCAGGAACGCAATGGCTTACAAACGCAACGAGTCACAGTAAACCATAAAACCAAGCTTTTCTTTAAAAACAGAACGTCCTTTATTCACTGCTGTTGCAGTAAGCGCTTTCACCAAAAACGGCTTCTTCAGACTGTACAAATGCAACAAATTCACAGTCTTTATATACCCAAATCAATTAAACATTCCAATTAATCAAACAATTAATGATCTTGTCAACCAATATCTGGGTGTAGCTTACTTAGTGAACTTTTCATTTAAAAACAAAACCACTACATAGTTATAAAATGCATTAGAAAAACCACATATAAAATACTATAAACTGCAATAAAAACTGCCTTTAATGTTTAAACCTTCTCCCTATTCTCCTTCTTTTTAAAAAAAGTTGCAGGCTGACTTTGTCATTCAATCCAGGTGGATAGTCAGCCCTGCATCTAATGATCCACTTAGTTTCTAGCTCTAATGTATATGACTCCAAGTCCCCTCCCCTTAAACTACTATTTACAGTCTGTATAACAAAAAAGGTGAAATTATGTGCATGTCCCTTTAGCTTATGATGTTTTGCTAGGGCATTACGTTCATCTCCTATTCTGACTTGGTAAACATGCTCCCTTATTCTTTCCCTAAACTGTCTATTGGTTTTAGCAATGTAGAACGTAGTGCAGGAGCAACACTGGGCAAGATATATAACATTCTCTGTTCTACAGGTACTTCCAGTTAGGAAAGTAAAAACCTTACCAGTCACTGGTTGTTTAAACCCCATGCCAACATTAATATAACTGCATTGATTGCAGTTATGGCAAGGTACTGTGTTAGTGGAATAGGTCAAAGCTTCATTCCCAAGTCTATGACATAATATTCTTTTTAAATTCTTTTTATTTTTATAGCAAAACTTGGGTCTCTCTCCAACTATATTGCTAATTTCATTTTCCACTGCCAATATATGCCAATGTTTCTCTACAATTTCCTTAATGTTAGATGCATCACTTGTATAAAACAATGGCAAACTAATTAGCGGACCCCTCTGTTTTTTATCATGGGGTGTATGCATATCAATCTCATTTCTCCTAGAGAAATAGGGCTTTGCCTTTGTTTCCCTCATATCATACACCTCCAAAATGGCTTGATCTATGTCTCCTTCCTTATATGATCTATCTAACAATCTAGATTTCAATCCTGTGACTTCATTATTAAAGCCTATCTCTGTTGGATTGAGTCTCGAGGCCCTCATAATCTGTCCTTTTATAACATTATCAAATATGTGTTTAGGGTGCATACTGCACCTGTGTAACAGCGTGTTCCTAAAACACTCTTTCCTGTGTACTGAGGTATTAACAATACCATTTGCTAACCTTATTATAATCACATCTAAGAATGAGATATAGTTCACAGAATAACTCATGGTAAGCATAAAAAATCAGTTGACCTATTCATATAAGTTTCAAACTCTTGTAATGTAGCCTTATCACCACTCCATACCAAAAAGAGGTCATCTACAAACCTCTTATAAAAGGTGACATTCTGTTTAAATAGATCAGAAGTGAATAAACTCTCACGTTCCCATTCTGCCATCACTATGTTGGCATAGCTATTGGCACACGAAGTGCCCATAGCTACGCCATCATTCTGTATGTACATATCCTCTCCAAAAACAAAAACGTTGTTCTCAAGTATAATCTTCAGGAACAGAGCCACAAGTTCAACAAGCTGAGTATCCATGGTAGTATACTTCTTCAAATGCTTCAGTACACTGTCTATTCCCAGTGCATTGGGAATGACTGTAAATAAACTTTTCACATCAAGTGTTACCAAAAAATACTCATCTCTATCATCTAAGCCGGATATGTATTCATAAAAATCAAGCAGGAATTGTTTGCTGTCCTTTAAAATATTAATATTTGCTTCCACTACCGTTCTTAAGTGATGCTCAACAAACAATGAAAAAGGTTCAGTTAACCACCCCTGACCCGAAACTATTGGTCGCATAGGGGGATTATCTGACCTTTTATGAACCTTAGGGAGGCCTTTCAAGATAGGTAACAAGGGATGGTCTGTCTTAAGAAATCTGTATAAGTTTTTCTGTATTATTTCACTTTTGTACAGATCATCTATCATATCGTATATCCTGAATACCTTAACCATCACTTCATCAATGCTTATTTTTGAGTAGGAGCTGTCACTCCTTAACATAGCATCCATACTACTAACATATTGTTCAGAATCCATGACCACGATGGGTCCACCCTTATCTGCAGATGTTATAATAATGGTATTATCATTTTTCAAGTCATGGAGAGCTTGTCTTTGTAAGAAAGTCAAATTATTCTTATGGGTATTCCTCCTATTATGCCCATCAGCATAATATTGGTATAAATCATTTTCCACTAATCTGGAAAAAGTATCCAATACAGGGTGTAGGATCGGTACATAGGTACTCGCTGGTTTAAAGGCATGTATTGTTGTATTCCCTTCACTACATCCATAATCAAGTTTTAATTGTATGTTTCGCACAAACATCTTAATGTCTACAATCGAGTCTGTGGATTCACTCTTTCCACTAGGTATAAATGTAAGCCCCTTATTGAGTACTTGTTGTTCATTTTCACTAAGCTTCCTATGTGACAAATTAATTATCAAGGATTCCCTTTCTTCCCCCACATCTTTTTCAAGGTGGGTCCTACCTGCTCTACTTCTGCAAACTTCCGTTTTTGTCTCCCCCTGCTCATTGAACGTGTTCTTCCTCTGAATCGGGGGGACTGAATTGGGAAAGGGATATCACGTAGGACATTACTCACATTCCCTTCATTACATCCATCAATGGAGGTCACCTTTTTCCTGACTACTGGTACTTGCCCTATCTTAATAGACGCTAGGCCAGATGTACCTAGTACATCAGTACTTATAGTATCTCCACGATCATTATCTTTCCCATTCATTTGTAAAACTGTAGGATACAGGTTCATATTATTTGTCTCTTCAACAGTGTTTGTTACAGGTTCCCTACCTACTAGTGAAACCTCAGCATTACTTAATACATTAACCAAGGCTTCATGGCTGTTCTCATCCGTAGCATTACTTATATTATTACTAACATTCGTCATCCCAGTTTCTTTATTTACAACATGTCTATCAGACAGAGAAGTCCTTGGCCAAGTGAAGACATGGCCATTTTTAAAATCAGCAACATCTCTTTCAATTTTAGTCTTTTTTTGATTAAGTAGTCGCTTTTCAAAAAGACAAACATTGTCCATAAGTCGATCTAAACCAGTCACTGCCTTCGAAGAACAATACTTCGACCTAATGGCTGTATATAATTCAGTCACTCTTTCTCTTAACAACTCCTCTTCCGGTCGATGATAGTCTGTCAAGAGCTTCATGTAACTGAAGCTCAAGTCCATGTTTAATCTCTGCCACTGTAATAACAATTCAGGAAAATGATTACCTGAGGTTGGCATCTTCAATACTCTAAGTCCCCTCGGTATTATCCGTTTTTTCAAGCACGCTTCGAAATGGTGTCTTTGAAGCTGTAACCTCTTCAGCTTCATAAAATCAACTTCCAATTTGTCTAATTCCTCTGCCAGCAAAATAAGATCCTCAACGTTTTCGTTCTCTAATCCACGCTCCTCACCAGGTTCAAAGAACAGCAAAGCATTCTCTTTTCCGGATACACATTCACGAAATCTGCCCATCATCCTGTTGGTCATTTCAGTTGCGTTGGGCGTATATGCAAGTTCGATGTCATCTCCTCCTAGGCAAGCCATACTGTGTGGAACCAAAGAAACCAAATGATAATCCAAATAACACAAGTATTCCACAACAAGAGCAGCATTCCTGCAGTAAAATCGATAAACTTAAAACGATCAGTCATGAGCAGGAGCGCAATGGCTTACAAACACAATGAGTCACAGTAAACCATAAAACCAAGCTTTTCTTTAAAAACAGAACGTCCTTTATTCACTGCTGTTGCAGTAAGCGCTTTCACCAAAAACGGCTTCTTCAGACTGTACAAATGCAACAAATTCACAGTCTTTATATACCCAAATCAATTAAACATTCCAATTAATCAAACAATTAATGATGTTGTCAACCAATATCTGGGTGTAGCTTACTTAGTGGACTTTTCATTTAAAAACAAAACCACTTCATACTTATAAAATGCATTAGAAAAACCACATATAAAATACTATAAACTGCAATAAAAACTGCCTTTAATGTTTAAACCTTCTCCCTATTCTCCTTTTTAAAAAAGGTTGCAGGCTGACTTTGTCATTCAATCCAGGTGGATAGTCAGCCCTACATCTAATGATCCACTTAGTTTCTAGCTCTAATGTATATGACTCCAAGTCCCCTCCCCTTAAACTACTATTTACAGTCTGTATAACAAAAAAGGTGAAATTATGTGCATGTCCCTTTAGCTTATGATGTTTTGCTAGGGCATTACGTTCATCTCCTATTCTGACTTGGTAAACATGCTCCCTTATTCTTTCCCTAAACTGTCTATTGGTTTTAGCAATGTAGAACGCAGTGCAGGAGCAACACTGGGCAAGATATATAACATTCTCTGTTCTACAGGTACTTCCAGTTAGGAAAGTAAAAACCTTACCAGTCACTGGTTGTTTAAACTCCATGCCAACATTAATATAACTGCATTGATTGCAGTTATGGCAAGGTACTGTGTTAGTGGAATAAGTCAAAGCTTCATTCCCAAGTCTATGACATAATATTCTTTTTAAATTCTTTTTATTTTTATAGCAAAACTTGGGTCTCTCTCCAACTATATTGCTAATTTCATTTTCCACTCCCAATATATGCCAATGTTTCTCTACAATTTCCTTAATGTTAGATACATCACTTGTATAAAACAATGGCAAACTAATTAGCGGACCCCTCTGTTTTTTATCATGGGGTGTATGCATATCAATCTCATTTCTCCTAGAGAAATAGGGCTTTGCCTTTGTTTCCCCTCATATCATACACCTCCAAAATGGCTTGATCTATGTCTCCTTCCTTATATGATCTATCTAACAATCTAGATTTCAATCCTGTGACTTCATTATTAAAGCCTATCTCTTGTTGGATTGAGTCTCGAGGCCCTCATAATCTGTCCTTTTATAACATTATCAAATATGTGTTTAGGGTGCATACTGCACCTGTGTAACAGCGTGTTCCTAAAACACTCTTTCCTGTGTACTAAGGTATTAACAATACCATTTGCTAACCTTATAATATTCACATCTAAGAATGAGATATAGTTCACAGAATAACTCATGGTGAAGCTTAAAAAATCAGTTGACCTATTCATATAAGTTTCAAACTCTTGTAATGTAGCCTCATTGAAGTCACAGGATTGAAATCTAGATTGTTAGATAGATCATATAAGGAAGGAGACATAGATCAAGCCATTTTGGAGGTGTATGATATGAGGGAAACAAAGGCAAAGCCCTATTTCTCTATGAGAAATGAGATTGATATGCATACACCCCATGATAAAAAACAGAGGGGTCCGCTAATTAGTTTGCCATTGTTTTATACAAGTGATGTATCTAACATTAAGGAAATTGTAGAGAAACATTGGCATATATTGGGAGTGGAAAATGAAATTAGCAATATAGTTGGAGAGAGACCCAAGTTTTGCTATAAAAATAAAAATAATTTAAAAAGAATATTATGTCATAGACTTGGGAATGAAGCTTTGACTTATTCCACTAACACAGTACCTTGCCATAACTGCAATCAATGCAGTTATATTAATGTTGGCATGGAGTTTAAACAACCAGTGACTGGTAAGGTTTTTACTTTCCTAACTGGAAGTACCTGTAGAACAGAGAATGTTATATATCTTGCCCAGTGTTGCTCATGCACTGCGTTCTACATTGGTAAAACCAATAGACAGTTTAGGGAAAGAATAAGGGAGCATGTTTACCAAGTCAGAATAGGAGATGAACGTAATGCCCTAGCAAAACATCATAAGCTAAAGGGACATGCACATAATTTCACCTTTTTTGTTATACAGACTGTAAATAGTAGTTTAAGGGGAGGGGACTTAGTTTCTAGCTCTAATGTATATGACTCCAAGTGAATCATTAGATGTAGGGCTGACTATCCACCTGGATTGAATGACAAAGTCAGCCTGCAACCTTTTTTAAAAAGAAGGAGAATAGGGAGAAGGTTTAAACATTAAAGGCAGTTTTTATTGCAGTTTATAGTATTTTATATGTGGTTTTTCTAATGCATTTTATAAGTATGTAGTGGTTTTGTTTTTAAATGAAAAGTCCACTAAGTAAGCTACTCCCAGATATTGGTTGACAAGATCATTAATTGTTTGATTAATTGGAATGTTTAATTGATTTGGGTATATAAAGACTGTGAATTTGTTGCATTTATACAGTCTGACGAAGCCGTTTTTGGTGAAAGCGCTTACTGCAACAGCAGTGAATAAAGGACGTTCTGTTTTTAAAGAAAAGCTTGGTTTTATGGTTTACTGTGACTTGTGTTTGTAAGCCATTGCGTTCCTGCTTATGACTGATTGTTTTACGTTTATCGATTTTACTGCAGGAACGCTGCTCTTGTTGTGGAATACTTGTGTTATTTGGATTATCATTTGTTTTTAATTGCCAAAGAAGTTTAAATATCAATGTGGAGCTTTAAGAATTCAAGCTCAAAGTAATTGCTCAACAGAAATTAATTGAATAATGACATGAGTGATTAATTAGATGGCTTGTCCACATGTTTATATAAAATGTTCAGTTTTACATTGTAAATTTTGTCTGAAGAAGTGCACACATTTTCGTGCATGAAAGCGCTTACAAATCAAGTAAAAGGATTTTTCCACTACTTCGACTGGCGTGATTTGTGACCTCCGTTTTTCTATTTTTTAAAAGTTTATTTGCTTGTTTTGTCCTTTTGGTTCCATGGCTGAAGGTAGAGGTGGTTCGCAATCGCAGTCGCAAGGTTTATTTGGTTCAAGTCCTGCACTTAGTAGAACCAATGAAGACGTGGATGCCATTGGTTATTTAACGGCTTTAATTCAACAACTTACGCAGCGTGTGGAGGATTTAGCGACTAGAGTGGATACTCAAAGTTCCAACAACATGCCTGCCGTTCGTCCTAAGACGGGGACAACTTTTCAAAGTTTACCGGTCCCCGTATCCCAACCAGCGAACATTTTACCAACCAGTTTTGCAGGCGTGGTGAGTTCTAACAGCACCCCGCCTAGCAGCATACCACCTGGACAGGGTGGAAGTCAAGGCACGCATGCAGTTGGACGTGCTATTGAATATACAAATATAGTAACTAATATAACACGTCCCAACGACTTGCCTGTTCTTGAAGATTTTTTTAATACACCAGACATTAATTTTAATCTGTCAAGTAACATAGGTTTAGCGAGCCAAATGGACTTACAAGAAAATAACACTTCCTGTAACATAGTCGCTAACCTTAAACAATTTGACATTTATTTATTAAAATTTAAAAAGTTGCAAATTGAAATTCTTTACTTCCGCGAATGTTTGAACTTAAAAATTGTGCCAAAGGGACTGCGCCAGTGGAAATACCCATCTGGCACAATTAAACAATCTGAATTTCATCTCCGTTTATTACAACATTTTAATCTGCAAGGCTTTAAGTTCCTAGAGCTATTAATAGATGAGTACACCCAACAAATGGCAACATTGAAGGAGAAATTATCGGTTGCTGACAAAGCTATTAAATCTGATCAGGGTTCTCCAGATACGAGTATGACTATACTAGAATTTTTTCAAGTATAAGTGCCTTGATAAACAAAATAAGTGAAACAAAGAAGAGGAAGATCCATAGGGACAGGGTAGCCTATGAGAAAGGCACCGCCTATCCAGATCCGCCTGTAAATAAAAGTGCGCATGTCATTAATCCACCGGTGCATGAATCCAACGTGCCATTTGAAACGGACACACATTCTCTAGTAGAAGATGATCTAGATACATTTTTGAACACTGACAGTAGCCCACTGCCTTCCAATGAGCAACCTTCTCAAGACCTTAGACGCAGCGAGCGTATTAACAACAACAAAACAAAACGGAATCATCAAGGAAACCAACAGAATAACAAACAAAACCACCAACAGGGTTTTCAGCGTGGCCAATCCAGTTCCCAGAAGAAAACGAATTGGAACCGGAAAGGCCACAACAGATTTGTATCCAACAAACGCAAGAGG
The DNA here is from genome assembly GCF_019279795.1 of Protopterus annectens. NCBI lineage: Eukaryota > Metazoa > Chordata > Ceratodontiformes > Protopteridae > Protopterus > Protopterus annectens. The sequence goes on along the minus strand of NC_056742.1, from coordinate 304,666,621 downwards.
TAACACAAAATGTGAAATTTCCAAAAATTGTGTTAAGCAAGAGTAATGACTTTAAGTTATATAATTTTACAAGTTTTGAAATATGCTCTGATTTTGTTGAATTATTGGCAAAAGGTTTTACATTTGTTTTGCCTTCTAAGTTCAATATTGCTAAAGTCCTTTGTGATTTAAAATTATTTTTACGCAAATTGAACTTAAAAATGTTTTTTGGTGGACAGGAGGTTAACCAATTTACAAAAGAACATGTAGCAAGTGTTTTTAACCCTCCTTTAGACAATAATTTAATGATTTTTGAAAAAATAACTGAAATTCACTTACGGGGTTTATACAATGAAAGTAGAATGAACAAATCGATGTCCTCAAGAGAAATTGACCTAATAACTTTTGTAAAAGTACATGAAATACGAGTTATGAAGCCTGATAAAGGCGGAGGAGCTGTTTTAACGTATGAAAAAGATTATGTGGAGAAAATGTATGCTTTATTATCTTCCAAGGAATATAAAAAAGTATCTCTTAATGAGTTTAATCAAGCTTATCAAAAAATTAGAAACCATTTGAGTGATCTATTCATAGAAGGAAGCATTTCCCTCGATTTATATCACTACTTATCAATGCCAGCACCCCTTACTCCAGTCTTGTTCGGTGTTCCGAAGCTACATAAGAACGTTTGTGCACCTCCCTTTAGACCCATAATAGATGGACGTAACTCAATAACCTATCCCTGTGCCAAATGGGTCGATGACAAGTTGAAAGAATTTCTTAAAACTGAAAGCCAGATATGTAAAGATTCCTGGCATGTTTTGCAGAGTTTAAACGATATTCCCTTTAATGCTAGTTATATATTTTTAACAGCTGACATCAGAGATTTGTACACGGTTATCCCTCAAAACACAGGGTTGAACTGGGTTCGAGATTTTCTATTACTAAAAAATTGTCCAGGTAATGAAGTGGATTTGATAATTTGTATCTTGGAAATAGTATTAGAAAATAATTATTTTATGTTTCAAAAGGACATATTTTTACAGCAATCGGTGTAGCCATGGGCTCCCCGTGTGGGGGCAGTTTTGCCAATACAGTGATGGCTTACTGGGAGCGCACCCTGCTTTTTCCACATGATCTTTTTTGTAAAACTATAGTGTGGTATACACACTATCAGGATGACATTCTTATGATAGTTAATGACACACAGAAAGAAGCTACACAGTTAATTAACTAAATGAATTCCCTTTCTTCCTTTTTGGAATTCACTCACGAACTTAGTGGTACATCAATCAATTTTTTAGACATCAATATTGCAAAAGATCTAGTAAATGACACATTCACTACCAAAATTTACAGAAAGCCTACATATAGTAATTCTTTCTTACATTTCACCAGTTGCCACCCCTATTACCAAAAGAAGGGAGTGGTAAAAGGACAATTTGTCCGAGCTTCTCGAATGTGTTCTACAGATGAAGCATTCGAAGAAGAATGTTGGCAACTTTGTGAAATGTTTTTCAACAGAGGTTACCCAAATAGACTGGTTAGTGCAGTTTTTTGGGAAGTTAACAACAAAAGGAAAGTCGGACTAATAAGTCCAATCTTTAAAGGAACATGTAGCAACATTGAACAAGCAAGCCTAAATACCAATACAGTTAGCAAAATGATTGAAAGTAACAGTAGTACCACGATTAATTACAATATTAGCTTCCTTACCCAATTTAATTCTTATGCAAGACAAATTCGAGGTGTTTTACAAAATAACTGGGAATGTATTATACAAGACAAACAACTTCATTCCATATTGGGTCCTAAACCTCTCATAGTATACAAGAAAGCACTTTCTATAAAAAATCTATTGGAGTTTCCTTTAAAAACTTTTAAAGCTAATAAAGGGATGTTTAAATGTGGTCGCTGCAAATATTGCAAGTTCATTCAAACAGGATCAACCTTCACAATTAGAGGCATTAAATATTATATCAACGACAAATATAATTGTGAAAGTCAAGGGGTAGTTTATCTTGCTAAGTGTAAAGTGTCCTGCCTATTATTTTGGGAAGACAGAACGTCTACTAAAGACACGTATTTATGAACATCTATACGCCATATCAAAACAAAATCCATCAAACGCTTTAGCTAAGCACATTATGGACAATAGTTCACACAGTTGTTTGTTTAATGTAGTTGAAAAAGTTCATAAAAATCCCAGAGGTGGAGCATGGTATTTAAAGTTACAAGAACATGAACTTTTTTGGCAATTAAAAACAAATGCTTATACTTTCCCAGGAATTAATGATACGTGTTCTATAAAATGTTTACTTAACATTAAAGCCTTAGATAGATGAACGAGATTTTTTAGAAATAGTGTTCACATTCGCGTTTTTTACAAAGTCACAAATTTGGAACTATTACATACATATATGAATACACTATTTGATTATATTTGGTATATAAAATATATTATACATACACATATACACGGTTTTAAAAAAAGAGCATATACATTTTTCACAGTTCAGAAACAACATTGTTTGTAGATTTGTTTAATGTATTTAGTAAATATTTTTAAATAAGGTTCTAAATATGATGTGATTATTTTTGTATGTCTACTTGTGCTTAAAATTTCGAATTTTGCACATTGTTATATATGAATTTAGTAGCTGGTTGGTTAGGTAATATAAATGTGTGGAACAACAGCATTTTAAGTATCAATGTGGAGCTTTAAGAATTCAAGCTCAAAGTAATTGCTTAACAGGAATTAATTGAATAATGACATGAGTGATTAATTAGATGGCTTGTCCACATGTTTATATAAAATGTTCAGTTTTACATTGTAAATTTGTCTGAAGAAGTGCACACATTTTCGTGCATGAAAGCGCTTACAAATCAAGTAAAAGGATTTTTCCACTACTTCGACTGGCGTGATTTGTGACCTCAGTTTTTCTATTTTTTAAAAGTTTATTTGCTCGTTTTGTCTTTTTGGTTCCTAGGGTTTTGTTGTGCCTTGACCCAAAGCATGATGTGGATGCTGATTCTATCCTGAGAACTATCCACAGAAGATGTCAGTCTTTACAGGAGGTTGCACCCAAAAAAGGGGACACATGCCTTGCTCCAAGCTGTCATGGCATCTGCCAAAGCCTATGGGAGCCTCCCACCAAAAAAAAACATACTAGTAAGAGGGAAAAGCAGTGGGGAAACGTTGTGTCTGACTCAAATTTCCATGGTTCTGGTGGCCCTGCATGTGGCAGAGTGCTTTCATAGCCCCCTCCCCCCAAGTCGTATTTCAGCTGAGGCCCATTATGAACAAACACCATGTCATGTTTTTTTCACGTGTTCTTTCAGACTGACATATCTGACATGTCTTCTGAGGCTTCAGAGACCTTTATTTTGATCTCAGGAGAAGGTGGGATCCCCCCAGTATCCTTGTACATCAGGAGATTTGCAGTGATTGCCTCAGGGTTTTGGTTCCCTGTCTATAACCCAAAGCCTCCAGGGAGTCTGCTTCAGAAGTCTTGAGGGACTGAGAGTTAAAGCACAAACCTACAACTGCAGCTTGCATCAACCTTGAGTGGACATGACCTCTGTCATCTTCGTATTCCACTTCCAGGGCTTCTCCTGAATCCTTAGCCAGACTGGCTGAGTACTTTGTCCATTTCTGAAGAGTATGAAGACAGACTTTGGGTATACCTGAGTGTCTAGAGTCCCATTAAGAAAGAGAAGGGTGGTTTCTTTTAAGTGAGTTCTGATGCACACAACTTCAAAGCTGGTGAGTTGGCATATATGGGCCATATTTGATCATTTGAAAAACTGATTGTGACACTGATTCAATACAAGCGGATTTCTTCATTTGGAAATACCTTTTACAGGATGAAGGTGTTTTTCCACTGGGGAAAATGAAGAATAATCTGAATCTTAGCAAAGGTGCGGAGTTTCTATGGACTTGCCTGAAACCAGACCTCTAGCTGTTCCTCCAGTGCTGGATGCCTTTGAGGATGTGTTTAACAATGCTTCTTTGGAGACTGACTCTCTTCCACCTGCTCCTAGGAAGCCTGACCATTTCTGTATAGTCAAGGATTCCTTTAAATATCTTTATAGGACCCCCTTGATGGGTCTAGATGTGATGTATGTGAATCCAGCAAGGAAGCTACCTTGGCTACAAATAGAAATCGTATTCCCAATAAGGATAGCAGAGTGCTTGACATACATAGGAGGGAAATATATACCCCTTCTGCCCTTTCCTTTAGAGCCCTAAACTGCTAGTACTATTTGTTTAACTTTTAAATGCCTGACACATCTGGAACTAGACTATCAATCAGTGTAGAGCCTGGGAGCTGCTGCTCAGGATTCGGAATGGATTACTGCTTCTCCTTTTCTCCTGGTGAAAGGAGGAGCAGGAGGACATTATTTCCTGGCCTTCCTGGTGATTACCAGTCACTGGAGAGCCTGAGAATTACTTCTTGGGATTCCTGTGCAGCATTGCTTCTGGTGAGACTAGTAGTAGAGGGGCACTAATTTCCTGCTGGTCTCTGACTGTGAAATATTTGGAACTTCACTGAGTGGCCTGGCTGCAGTTCTCTTGAACGCTTTCCATGCCTTTGTGCAGCTTAGCTCTGTTGAATCCAGTTGCTTTTGGTTTTTACAGGATATCTACCAAGAGAAGACTATAGCAAATGTACTTCAACTTCTGGGTTAATACTATTTAGGAAGCAGCTTGGCTTTAGTAATATTCTTTCCTTCTAATGAGGGAAGGAGTAAAGAATCATTTATTTCCTAGCTGTCTGCAGGTCTGTCGAGACCAACACGATCTCTACTACCAGACTGATAACACCTCCAGTAATAAACTCCAAACTACGTAGATGCTAGTCACCCTTCAGCCCACAGTGATAAGCACTTAGAATCCTGGATTTACACTTTCCGATGATCTTTAAAGGCACCCTGAATTTCCCCACCTGGGTAGATTTGAAATTATTCTGTGTTTGAGACTGGGAAGTGTTGGATAACTAGTTACTTTCCCTGTTGAAAAAATGTACATTCACTGAATGAATGTTCGATGGATAAGGTTCTATGTTTAACCATTCAATGCAAATGTTATTTGATGGTTAAATATAGACCTATCCTCAACAGAGTACCTAGCCAGGCCTATCGCGTGCAGTACAAGTCCAGATGCATAAACCTTTATATGTTGAGGCTGTTTAAAGTAACCTACCTAAACCACAAAGGTTTCTTAATTGTAACCTAAGAAACAAGTACTCTTGGCAGCCTCACAAACGCTCAACTTGGGCAGCTCCCATCATGAAACGTATCTCTAAGGCTCGGTGTATGTATTTAAAAGCCCATAATGCAAACCAATACACTGTCCGACATCCTAGTCATAGGAGACTCCATAGTGAGACCCACACTGACGCACCTCTCACCAGGCCGAGTAAGGAGATTATCACAGATGCCTGTCTGGTGCCAAGATTCACCACATTACTAATTCACTTACTTCATTGCACCACAAGTATACATATGCCGTAATCCTAGTACATGTGGGAATAAGCAACTTGACATACCTCCCTGGATCATATGAAGAGAGAGATGATGGAGCTGTTGGAATATGTGACCAAGGCAGGCATGAACCTAGCCATGAGCAGCATTTTACCTTCCCTGAGAATGATGCTGCAATATAAACAAAAAGATTATTGACTTCAACAACAGACTTTGCTTTTGGTATCATTCAAGGTGGGTTCCAATATATAGCAGCCTGAGGGGAGATGATAAACTGTTCTAAATACTTTGCCAAGGATAGCTTGCACCTGTCCTCGCAAGGCTTTCGTATATTAGCTAAAACCTTTTCCACTCCCATGGTGTCTTCTTAGATAACGTCAGTCTTCAAATGCTTCAGACTTAACAAAATAAAATTAGAATAACATAAAGGTATGTGCTTAATGCTAGGAGGCTCATCACAAAATTTCACTCCTACAGGCACTGCTTACCCTGGAATGCATCAATTATATGCAGTGTCATAGAGACTTGGGTCAAGACTTTTGCCAGCACCCCATCAGTGCAGGGTTTCAACACATCACACATTCAGGCCCACTGCACTAGACAAAGGCACTAAAGGCAGCAGTGTCTCTATATACATAAAACAAAATATCACAGGCTTGTTAGGCAGGATAACAACCTGGAACTCCTCCCATGTCCAACTTACCACTAACAAAATCCCTCATCACATCATAGATAACTTTAGGACCCCCTCTGTGTCCCACATCAATACCTCCTACCTATCTAGTATGGGGTCCCTGTGCATTAGGCCAGACACCATTCTCCTAGGGGGACTTCAGCTACACTTCCATGAACTTAGAGACTTGCACATCCATTAATATGTATGCCCAGATATTTTGAGACTTCATAATTAGTTTCTAGACCATTTAGACTGCATCCCAACTATAGGAGACAAAATGCAGGACTTGGTCATCATCAGTATGGAACAGCTCTCTTCCCCAGGAGTTGTAACTTCCTCCCTCATCAGATCAGACCAGAAATCAGTCATGTTCACCATAAGACTGAAGCTTGAAGCATCAAATACCTTGGTATTCAGAGATCATGAGAAGGCTAATACGAAAACTGAGTGACCTGAATAAATTCAACATCCCCTCCAACCTGATGATTCCACTGCGTAAGCTGAATACTTTACCACCAAGTTCTTCGCATGTGTGAGTGACTGCATTGATGCTTCTGCACCCATCCAAAGCCAATATAGTGTCGTATATAACAATACCTCCTGTGGTAGAACCTAGACATAAACAGGGTCAGCAGTAAAAGAAAACACAAACTAATCGCACATAGTAACTGTGACTATCAAGATATCAAAAATGCTTTTGCTTACCTAACAAGGAACTCTGGTCACTGATCAAGTCAGTCAAACCTAGATATGAGGTAAAATAGCCACCCAGGGAGAAAACTACCATAAAGCCTTCTTTAACGATGTTGGAAACCTCAAACATTGCCCAGCACTCCCCAGAGATAATAATAAACATTGTCACATACTCAAGCCTTGAGGACATAATCTACAGGTGGATAACTGTATCTCTAACTTCACCTCCCCTGGCTCCCACTGTATTCCCAGATTGCATGCCCACATCTACACCCCCACCTCAAATCACCAAAGGGCAGGTTCCTTATAGCACTTTCAAAGGTCAAGAATGCTGCATCTGTGGAGCAGGACAGCATAACAGGCTGCCTGCTGAACAGCTTTGAAACTGGACCTGTCAGGCTCTCTACAGATTTATTCAAGATCAAGTCTCCAAACAGGCTTTGTGCAGGATGAATGGAGGACAGCAACAGTCATCCCCTGCACAAAGGTGAGGCATCAGTGGACTCAGTTAAAGCTGGACAGACATATGGGTTTATAATTATCTGTAAAGCTATTGAGAGTATCATTATGGAATTAATAAATAGGAACCTAGTTATCAAACACATTCTTGACCCAGATCAGTTTGGATTTGTCAAGGGCAGGTCATGTTTGCTTAACCTGGTTGACTTCTTAGAGAGGATTACTGAAGCAGTGGATGAGAGAAAATTAGTATACAACTCCTATTTAGACCTCACAAAGGCATTCAGCACCATCTGTCACAGCTGTATTGTTGTTAAACTGGCTCAGCTAAATCTTAATCCTTATGTAACTTGTTGGTTATCAGATTTGGCTTACAAATAGAACCCAGAAAATTAAGATAGGTGGCTCTACCTCCTTCAGAAAGGTTGTAACTAGTGGGGGTACCCCAGGGTTCAGTCGTTGGGTCATTCCTCTTTGGCAGTTTTACTTTTCAGAGGTGAAAGCTAATGTAAAGGGTTTGTGGCTGACCAAGTCTGCAGATGACTGTAAACTGGATGCCATCATACATTTTCCAGAGGACACAAAGATCCTCGAAAAGGGTCTTTTCAAAATGAAAATAGCTGGTGTTATAACCATGGACTAAAACTAAATGCCTTAAAATGTGTAATAGTCTCCCTTGGCAAACATGACATCTCTTGTAATTATCACATCAACAACACACCTCTGTAAACTGGTTCATTAGCTAAGTACCTGTCCATCGAACATCATGTAGTCACTACTGGAAGACAACTTTCATTGTACAGCTTGTTAGTGATGTATGGTGTCTAGGTCCAGTGATGTGATCATGCTACTGCAGTCAGCACCATTAAGTATAATGTCCTCTTTGGTATGTACTTATCCAAACACTTAACACAGTGACCACAGTGCATTTTTGCGAAGAAAATCAATGGTCTTAATCATCAGTACTACACTGAGTATCTCAAACCTTCTTCCTCTTCTCAGTATCGTGCAGGTTACTGAGAGGGGATCTCTGCCTTGTGTACAGATCCTCAGCAGACCCTATCCTCTGATCAACTGCACATCTGCAAGTCCAATAGTGGAGTTAACACCCACAAGAGCTTAATCTCTTCTGCAACATAGAACATGTCGGAGGTATAAAGTAGTATCACAAATAATACTATTTATTTGGAATAGTTTTCCTCTCCACCTAAAGCAAAGTGCTTCCCTTACTCTTTTTCAGATGTAAACTGGACGAGTGGATGGAAAACCACAACTTCACCAATGGTTTAGCAACATTATCCCTTGTGGAGATATTCCGCCTGCCTCTGAATTATTTGTAGTTAAATTACAAGGGCTAAAAGCTTCACGGGAATGCAGGGCTAGGCTTCTAAAGATCCACATGATCAGTAGTCTAGTAGGTACTTATGAACCTATTTACTACCAAAAGTCCCTGTTGGAGAAGATGAGGGCTAAGGCAGAGGGAATTGAAGGCAAGGTTCAGAATGAGAGTGCTAGAGCTGTGTATCCTTGCTTTACTGGATTGTGAAGCACTCAAAGAAATGTGGCTGTGATGCTCTGGGAGCATCATGAAGGGCAGCAGCTAACTGTAGGGTCTGTAATACAGAGACATCCCTGGATGAGGATCAGGCTGATGCCAGACACTGTTTAATCAGAGACTCTTAATGCCTCATTGAAGGACATCTTGTTTAGACCTCATGCCAAGAAATGTCAATGCCTTATTGAAGGGCATCTTGTTTAGACCTCATGCCAAAAAATTTCAAAAAAGAAATTGGAGGAAAAGGGAAAGACCACCCAGTGTGCAAGGCAAACAATTCTGATCACGTTTGTAAATATAGCAGGAATTTTTCAGCAAAGGATTGGCCTTCTTACCCTAAGCAGGGTAATGCTAGCTCAGAAAAGGGAAGAAGTAGAAATTTAAGAAGGAATGACTATGCAGACTCAGTGACAAGCCCAAGGGCTCTTGGGGCTGAGGCACCCAGAGGAGGTGGCAATGATTCAGCCTCCCATCTCCCACAAGTTCAACCCAACCCAGTACCCTCTCCCACCAACTCTGAGTCCCCCTCGCAAAAGTTGAAGGACACCTGACCTTACTTAACAGGAAATTGGAAATAAATCCTACAAGATCAGTGGATATTAAATAGCATCAAAATGTCATAAACTGCAGTTTCAGCACTTAAAAATAAAAAGCAAGCATTCCACCACTCCTCAAGGATTATCTGAATCTTATTCCTGCAGTCGTTAAAGACTTGATTCAGTCAGGGCCCATAGAAATTGTTCTCCTGGGGCAGGAAGTACAAAGCCTTTATTCAAGTCTCTCCTTTGTCCCATGGAAAGAGGGTCTATAGAGACCCATCCTAGACCTGTCCCACCTGAACAAATTCTTATAGGCCCCAGAGTTAAAAATGCCTACCTTCCAAAGTGTGCCATTACTTCTTCCAGTGCTCTCATGATTACTGTAGGTGTTATCATAGTAGTTACCATTGCATTAAATGAAAACCGGCACAGAGAGAAACAAACTGACACCAAGAACACTCTCTGTATGCTGGAAAAACAAGGAATTCACTCTAGTGAAGAAAACACAATTTATTCCACGATGTGATAAAAACTCCACAGCATTAGCAGCATATACAAAATAAAATGTATACTCCACAGTAACACAATATCCACAGTCAAACGCTTTCATCCATCTGGACGACTTCAGAACTGTGAAAATAAATGGTGGAATGAGTTATCATTGCATTCCCAACCATTGGGAATATTGTGCCTGTAGGTAGCTCTCAGCCAGTCAGTCTTTCAGCGCTGTAGCTGCCCCATGCCTCCTGCTGACAGTATGGGGACATCTGTAATATAAAGTGTCAGCAGGCATCCTCTTCAGATCTTTTTCTGTGCAGCTTACTTTGGTTGTATATTTTCTGTAGCACATGCTGTCCACTGATGATCTGGGGATAGGTAAGTATCCTACAGTGGATTTCTTTCTTACACAGAAAAAAAAATCATAGCAACTAATGTCTGATTTGAATATATTTCAGAAGAGTTGTGTTAAAACAAACTAGTTACTGTGTGGCAAGCTGATACTGTCTAAGGGCTTCCAGAATAAATTTTGCTTTGGCCCAGACTACAACATGGACTCCTGTCCACACTGAATCACTCACCCTGAGGCCAGTCTGATGTCATTTAAAAATATCTACAGGAGTTTGCTGGGGCCATCACGTTGTCCAAGCTCCTGGAAGCCTTTCTCCTAAGTAAAAGCAGACCGAGAAAAGAGCAAAGCTTAAAGAAATGGAGGCTGTTACTGGTGACCTGTAATTTCCAAGGTCTGGAATTTCCATACAAAACTAGGTGCTTTTAAAGCCCGTGACTACAGAGTCTGTTGTGGCCAAAGCCTGTGGCTTGATGGCATCACGATTGCCCAGGCCTGCAGTTTCTGGTATGTCCTTCTGCCCCTACATTTCTATAGCCCCTTTGACAACTGGAGACACTCTGACATCAGAAGTTGAGTCATGGTTTCCAAAGAGGAAGACTGGATGCCCTGACTGTTCATATATGAGGAAGTTTAGTGTCCACATTGAAGTCCCCCTACTCATGTCCCAATGCCTCAAAAGTGGCTGTGTCCAATCATGGGAGGCACAAGGCACTGAAAGCTAATCATATGCAGCCCAGCTTACGTAGGTGTAGCAGTGCCTTGGCTCAGAACCCTCTGCATGCTGCTTCTTCATATACCGAAGTTCAGATTGCTAAAGGCCTCATGGCCTATCTTAAATCCAAGAGGCCTGAGCCGGAAACTCAATCTGTATCTGGAGCCCCTAAGAAGAAGCAAATGATGCATTACTCCTTTGGAAGAATCTGAATCCACTACCTCAGAAGTTGATTAACTCAAGTATATGAACAAATTCCCATCAGCTTGAGACCCTGGACTTGGACACCAAGAATAACTTGTCCTGTACCTCCCTACAAAGGACTTTTGCTTTTGGGGATGCCTTTCATAAAGTGGAGACTTTCAATTAAGAATCCGTGGAGTACTCTGAAGCCCAGAAAATATATACGGCCTTCATGGGTCTCCTGAACACAGGCCACTAGCTGTCCCTCCAGTGCTCAGACACCTGGGCAGATATGTTTCTTAAGCCATCAGTGGAGCCTCACTCCCTTTCTCTACTCCCAGGAAGCATGACCAGTTTGAAGGTGAAGGATTCCCTCAAGTAGCTGTACCAAAATACCTTAGCTGATCCAAATATGGTATTCTGAATCCTAGCAGTTTTGGCTCCTACCAAGAACCATATTCCAAATGACAAGGAGAGCAGAGCACTCTACAGATTTTAAAGGTGTGCACTTCTGCTACCCGGACCTTCAGGGCTTTAAACTGCCACTCCCACATGCTTTCCTATCAATAGACTTTGGACTGAAAGTAAGACCCGAAAAAAAGTTTCTGGACTTGTGTTTTCTGTGCTACCACAGAGCCAGGCACTCTAAGAAATGTAGCCAAGATGCTGTGGAGGTATCGGGCAGGGCAGCAACTATGTGGTCAATAATTAGACATGGCTGGTTAAGGACATTGCTCTCTCATAAGTGTTTCTTTAAGTAAAGATTTGCTCTTCAGACAACTTGCTCAAGAAGTGAACAGAAATCTGGAGGAAAAGGAAAAGACTTAGCCAATTAGTTTGGCAAACTTTTCAGATGTATGCTTCTAGGTACATCAGGTCAATACCTAACCTTCTAATCCCAAACAGGACCCCCCCCCTAGATCTGGCAAGGGGGAGAAAAAGGTAAGTTGAAGAAGAATGGTAAGCAAAACATAAAATAAAACATGAGGCTCTTAGGGGTGAGAACCACCAAGGGGATCAGTCATGACAGCCTGTCTGCTCTCTCCCCTTGCCCGTCTCTTAAAACCTCCTCAACCTCCTTCCACCTCCTCCATCTAAACATGAAGGACACTTGTCTGCCTTATTTAGGCAGTTGGAAAGAAGTCAGTCAAGTCAAATGGCTTCTAAGTATTTAAAAAAAAAATCAGATGGTATTCAGTTCTCAGCTCAGGGGAAGAGATGGAGATTTTGTTTGTGGTATCAAGGAACGAGGTGCAGTCTAGACCTTACTTAACCTAAACTCAGATGTTCTTCATGTTTCACTGTTGCAGTCATTACATTTGGGTAATCTGCTGGCAGGTTGCCCTCAGTCGGCCTGAATGACAAAGTCTTGAATCCTGCATCGGTTGCTGTCTCCTCTTCCATGACGTCAGGTCGTCAGAGGTATAAAACATGCAGCCGACGCCATTTTAATCTGTCTTTCTTGCCGCACGGTGCCCAAAGCAGAAGCATTTCGCAAGTGCCGGTCGACCGACTCCTGAAATTTTCATTTTCGAGTTTCAGAACCAAATTCTTCAAACTAAAGCTAAGTACCCCATTGGGGAAACATTTTCTTGCTCCTTACCGATGTCAGTAAAAGTTAATTGTATTACTTGTGGGAAGCAAATACCTCATAAGGATTTTCATTTGTACTGTATTCCTTGCCTAGGCCCTGATCACGACGTGTCTTGCTGTCGATTTTGTGCTAAATTTACCAATGCACTATTAAGCGTTGGTATATTTTTGCTTCCAATCAGACTACCGAAGTTCACAAAAAACGCAAGGAAAAAAACAGACAGACCGTCGAGGTCCAAAACCGACAACGAAGCTTCTCCTAAGCCAGTCGCCGGTACTCAGTGAGGCGCTTTCTCAGCCCCTGATGCCTGCTACTTTTGAGTCGCAGGCCTCTACCGAGACCCATTCGGAGTCCGGTATGCTGTGAGATTCTGCAAGTATTGAACCCGTGGATGTCTCTCCTTTGGATGGGTCAGGAGCCGCTGAGCAGGCACCGGCTTCTGAGGGTGTTTTCAGGCCTCAACATTTGTATATTAAACCGATGCCATCATCAAAAACAAGGCCAAAACCAACTTTTATGTCTAAAAAACCGAAGCATGAGCCACGTGCTCAGGCCCCTATGCCTAAAAAACAAATGATCAAAATGGCTGAGGATTTGATTATCTTGATCAGGGGTTCCCAACCCCCCCGCTAAGCGGCGTAGGCAAGGCACTGATTATGAATCTTCAGATCAGGTTTCCATTTTTTCTGATTCCTCTTCTGATCAGGAATTTTCTATTCCACCTTATGAGGACTCTGATGCAGAGGAATCCATTCCTTCTGCTTCTCCTCCTGAGGATTACTCTTTTGGAGAGACACTGCACACTTTAAGGGAGAGTCAGGACTTCTCAGAATCTAAAAAGAGGCTTAGGGATTTTCTTCTTCCTCAGCGTAGGCCTTTGGCAATACCTCCTGTATTAGACATTGTTGATGTGTTCTCTGAATCAAGCATGGCTCCTGATTCCTGCCTCCGGCTCCTAGTAAGCCAGACAGTTGTTACAGGGTTCCTGACTCCCACAAATTTATTTTCAAAAATCCTGCTGCTGACCCTAAAACTATTTCTCAGGGTCCCAAGGGTGTAAGGCTTCTACAGCTGAAAATCCTACCCCTTCTGATAGAGATTCCAGGGCACTGGATAGATGGGGGAAAGAAGGCTTATACGTCTGCAACCTTGGCAATTAGGGCTTTAAACTGCCAGTTTCATATGCTTAAATATCAACAGCATGTTATGGGCTTACTGAAACAGAAAATGTTTGTTTCTGATTGTGTGGAAAATAGAGTTACAGGATTTATTGCATTCAGTAGAACAGGTTGGAAAGCATACTTTGCAATGTGGTTTTGATTCCTTGGAGGCCTCTTGCAGGGCAGCTTTAACTGGATCTGTGATAAGAAGGCGTGCCTGGCTCAAGGAGCAAAATCTGCCTGGTCATGTTAAAGCTAAATGGTTGGATGCCCCTTTACAGCAGGACAGTCTGTTTGGTAATAAGGCAGAAGAGGTTTTAAAGAAAGTGGAAGACAAAGCTAAATCTATGCAAACTGTAAAAGATGTCTTGCAAGTGCAGCCACCCAGGCTCAGTAGACACTGGCCTGCTAAGAATTGGTTCTTTCCTGTGTCAACAGAGCTGCTCAGGGCAAACCCAGACTCTCCAAAGGCTCCAGATATCAATCACAAGGATCTTACAGGTCAAAGCAATGGGGTGCCTCCACTTCCAAATCAGGAGGTAACAAAGCACAACCCTACAGTAAACAGTGTCAATGACTTTCCTCTGCCATCTCCAAGCACTTATCTTTTGGCAGCCCCCTTGGGGGGAAAACTAGCACTTCATGCTCAAACTTGGCATTTAATTACCCAGGACAAGTGGGTATTAAACATAGTATCCCAGGGGTACAGATTCCATTTCCACACGTTGCCAATTCCAAACGGATGGCCAGATCAGCCAACAAACCATTGGGCAGAGGCCCAGAAACCAGTCATGTCCCTCATGGATAAAGGGGCTATTCAATCAGTGCCAGAAAAGGAAAAAGGACAAGGATTTTATTCAAGACTTTTCCTGGTACCCAGAAAAGACAAATCATGGCGTCCAATTCTGGACTTATCAATTCTAAATACGTTCCTGGACATTCCAAAATTCAAAATGCTGACTTTACAACAGCTAGTGCCTGTGCTAGGCAAGAATGCCTGGCTGGTAACGCTAGACTTAAAGGAGGCATACCTGCATATCCCAATAAGGGAATCTTGCAGAAGATACCTCCGCTTCAAACCAGGCTTTTTGCATTACCAATTCTCTGCACTGCCCATTGGCTTATCTACTGCACCCAGGGTCTTTACAAAGTGCCTGGCATCAGTAATTGCATTTTGCAGACAAAGAAACGTTCAAATTTATCCTTACCTGGACGATTATCTAATTCAGACAGAGGACAAGGACACTCTTCTTCAACATCTGGCATTTGTAAAAAGGCTTCTAGCATGCCTAGGGTACACCATAAACGAAAAGAAATCACAACTGGTACCCTCTCAAATAATTACATTCCTGGGTGCAAGCTTGAATACAACTGCCCAGATGGCTTGCCTCACTCCAGACAAATTCAATTGACAACATACTTCAAACAAGTGGCAACAAAAACCCAGCTATCTGCAAGACAAATTCTGCAGGCTTTGAGGTTCATGGCATCCTGCATTCTTCTAGTTCCATATGCGAGACTGCATGAGGAAACTTCAGTGGTATCTAAAAAGCTTATGGAGTCAACATCATCACAGCCTGGAAACAATAATTCCTCTCATTCCCTGCCTGCAACAGGAATTTCTTTGGTGGGCAGAGGCATGTTACCAAAACATTCACTCTACCCCCTGCCGCCCAAACCCTAACTACAGACGCATCAGACTATGCTTGGGGGGGGGTGTGCCCATCTGGCAGGGAGATGCATTCAGGGCAAATGGAGCCCAAACCAAATGCATCTACATATCAACCAGAAATAAATGCTAGCTGTTCAGAATACTCTGACAGCCTTCAAGGATTTCCTTCATCCAGGACAACTACTGATAAAGACAGACAACACCACAGTTATGTGGTACATAAACAAGCAGGGGGTATCCACTCCTACCCCCTTTGCAGACTAGCCATGGCCTTGTGGAACACAGCCTTGACTTACCAAATACATCTTCAAGCTCAATTCCTGCCAGGAAAGCAAAATACTCTGGCAGACGATCTAAGCAGAAATCTTATGGACCCGCATGAATGGAAACTGGATCCACAAATCTTCAGCATGTTAACACAAAAATGGGGGAGCACAAACATAGATCTATTTGCCTCTCCCCAAAATGATCAGTTCGACAAATTCTGCACTAGAACTCATCATAAAAAAGCATGGAAAGTGGATGCTCTATCCTTCAGCCGGAAAAACCTATCAGTCTATGCCTTTCCCCCTCTGCCTCTACTCTCCAAGGTCTTACTAAGTCAGACAGGAAAAAACAAAAATGATTCTAATTGCTCCGGACTGGCCTCGCCAACATTGATACCCGCTTCTAAGGAATATGTCACACCTTCCTCCGTGGTACTTGCCTCAATCACATCACCTATTGTCTCAGCAGAACTATCAAATTCTGCACACACAGCTACAAACTCTGAATCTTGCAGCATGGCTAATCAACTAATTTCACCAACCACATCTCTCAATAAACCTGTGATGGATGTCATTTTGGAGACCAGAAGGCCTAGTACTAGAAAATCTTATGCTGATAAATGGAAGAGATTCTGTACTTGTTACCAAGCACAAGGAATAGACACAGCAAAGCCCAATATTCTTCAGATTTTGCAATACTTAACTGAGATGCTTCACAAGGGCTTATCTTTTTCTTCTATAAAAATACTTGCCTGTGCCATCTCGGCTCATTACAACACAGAGCCTCCCCTTTTTTCTCATCCCCTGCTAAAACAGTAACTCAGAAGGGCCAAAAATTTAAGGCCTCCCAGAAGAGCGCCAACTCGTGCATGGGACCTCAATTTTGTGCTGAAAAAACTCACCCTACCTCCTTTTGAACCAGCAGCTACTGCGGATATAAAATTTCTTTCTTGGAAGACAGCCTTTCTTTTGGCAGTCACTTCAGCTAGAAGGGTTTTAGAACTACAGGCTCTCATGGCGGTGGAGCCTTTTGTTATATATTTTACCCGGACAAGGTGGCCCTCATGACCAATCCTTCTTTTATGGCTAAGGTGGTATCCAGTGTGGCTCTTAACCAGACCATTCACCTGCCAACTTTTTTCCCAAGGGGGAGCGGATTCTGCATTCATTGGATGTACACAGACAACTAAGATTCTACTTAAACAGGACAAAATCCTCTAGGAAAGTCTGAGCAACTACTGGTGGCATTTGCTGCAGGATCAGAGGGGAAGGCTATATCAAAGCAGACTATTTCTAAATGGATAAGCCATTGCATTTGTTTCTGCTACTTGCACCATGGTAAGCCTGTGCCCAAGGGGGATCAGATCCCATTCCACCAGGGCTGCCTCTACTTCAGCAGCTTTTCTCAGAGGGGTCCCTACCAAAGACATTCTAGAAGCTGCTACTTGGAGCTCAGTTCATATGTTCACAAAGCATTACCATTTACCTCTCTTTTCTAAATCCAGGGCAGGCTTTGCCACTGCAGTCCTGCAGGGCCTTATAGCTGCTCCTAATGCTGTTTAGTTCCATCCTCCCATCCATAGCTTTGGGATTCTACCCAAATGTAATGACTGCAACAGTGAAACACGAAGAACATAGTACAGATGTTAATCGTGGTTACCCTGCTGCAGTCATCATACTTGGATTATCCTGCCGTCAGGCGTTCCCACAGTCGGCCTGAGTTCCAAAGTCTTGGTCCAGCGTCGGTTGCTGTCGCTTCTTCCCTGACGTCAGTGCGCCAGGGGTATATAAGAGGCATCCAACTCCATTTTCTTCAGTCTTTCTTGCCACACGGTGCCTGAAGCAGAAGCAGTTCGCAAGTGCCGGTCGGCCGACACCTGAGATTTTCGAATCGAATTTCAGTCCGAAGTCTTCAATAAAGCTAAGTACCCCGTTGGGGAACCTTTTCTTGCCTCAGTCCGATGTCAGAAAAAGTTAACAATTGCATTTCTTGTGGGAAGCAAGTACCTCATAAGGACTTCCATTCTTATTGTATTCCTTGCCTAGGCCCAGACCACGACATCACAGGTTGTCTGTTTTGTGCTAGGTTTAATAAACGAACTATCAAACGCCGTTTTGACCTTGCAGGACATTACTTTGGTAGAAAATTTAATTATATCATGCCGTCAGAGCAGCTGGCGACCGGCATGCATAAAAAACGCAAGGATAAGGACAGGCAGCCTAGGAACAAGCCAGATTCTGAGGCCTCTGCTGGGCCTTTTGCCGGTTCTCTGGTTTTCAGTGAGGCGCCTACGCAGCCCCTGACGACCGCAGAATTGGAAACCCAGACAGCTGCGGATTCTCAAGCGGAGTGTACTAGGCCGTCGCAGCCATCTTCTTTAGGCCCTTCCGACATCGGAGCAGAAAGAGATCCCGGTGCAGTAGAAACACCTTCGGTTGCAGAAGGTGTCTTCAGACTGACTACACTCACCATTAAATCTTATGCTAAACTTAAAACTGCATTAAAGCCAAAAAAGACTGTACATCAGTCTACAGTTCAAGGCCCCATGCCTGAAAAACAGATGCTTAAGATGGCTGAAGATTTGATTACGCTAATCGGGGGTTCCCATCCCTCTCCAGATAAAAGACCAAGACAAGAGGAGGATTATACTTCCTCTGACCAGGTTTCAATTTCCTCGGATTCTTCTGAGGAACAGGATTACACTTTTCCCCCTTATGAAGACTCTGATGCTGAAGACTCTATTCCCTCAGCATCTCCCCCTGAAGTCTACTCCTTTGGGGAAACTTTACATACCATGAAGGGAACATTTCCACTGGGAAGGCCAGGACTACTCTGATTCTAAGAAAAGGCTCCGAGAGTTCCTTTTACTACCCCACCACAGACCACTTGCTATCCGTCCAGTTTTAGACATTGTGGATGATATTTGCTTGGAGTCTAGTCTAAATCCAGACTCTCTACCCCCTGCTCCAGCCAAACCAGATGGGTACTACAGAGTACCTGACTCACACAAATTCCTTTATAAAAGCCCTGTGGCTGACCCAGAAACAATTTCCCAGGGTCCCAAAGGGGCTAAAGCTTCTATGGCTAAAAATCCTGTACCCTCTGAAAGGGATTCCAGAGCCCTAGATAGATGGGGTAAGAAGATATACACCTCAGCTACTCTGGCTATGAGAGCATTAAATTGTCAGTTTCACATGCTGAAATATCAGCAATTCCTAATGTCTCAATTAGAACAAAAAATTATCACACATTCTGAACAGTCTGAATTCAAGGAAATGCAGGATCTGTTGCATGCAGCTGAACAGGTGGGCAAACATACTTTACAATGTGGATTTGATTCATTGGAAGCTTCCTGTAGAGCAGCTGTTACTGGCTCTGTTATACGTAGACATGCTTGGTTAAAAGAACAAACCCTGCCTGATCATGTTAAAGCAAAATTATTGGATGCACCTTTACAGCAGGATGTATTTGGTGTCAAAGCAGAACAGGTTTTAAAGAAAATGGAGGATAAGGCAGTCTATGCAGACGGTCAAGGATTTTTTACAGGTACAACCCCCTCGTTTCAGCAGAAACCGGCCAACAAAAAAACTGGTCCTTTCCAGCTTCGGACAGATCACAGAGGGGCAAATACAGACGCCCAAGGGTCCGAGGTCAG
Source organism: Protopterus annectens (assembly GCF_019279795.1). NCBI lineage: Eukaryota > Metazoa > Chordata > Ceratodontiformes > Protopteridae > Protopterus > Protopterus annectens. Next base: position 304,647,140 of record NC_056742.1, on the reverse strand, counting down.
TCACAAGGACCTTACAAACCTCACCAATGGGGTACTGCTACCCAGAAAGGAGGAGAGGTAGGCCTCATGCTAGCAGAAGACAAACACAATGACTCAATCCTCAAACTTCCAAGCAAATCTCTCGTGGCAGCTCCCTTGGGAGGAAAATTAGATTTTTTTGCAGGCAACTGGCACATCATCACAAAAGACAAATGGGTCCTAAACATTGTTTCACAAGGATACAGATTCCACTTTCATTCCTTGCCAAGGATAAAAGGAATGCCAAACCTGCCACCAAATCAATGGGCAGAGGCACAAAAACAAATTACAGCTCTCATGGACATGAGCCATTCAACAGGTACCTACACAGGAGCTAGGACAAGGATTTTACTCAAGACTCTTTCTAGTCCCAAGAAAAGACAAAGCATGGAGACCCATTCTGGATCTTTCAATTCTGAACACCTATCTACAAGTACCAAAATTCAAGATGCTAACACTACAGCAGCTTCTTCCCATGCTGGGCAAGAATGCTTGGCTAGTAACGTTGGACCTCAAGGAGGCATATCTGCATGTCCCTATCAGACAAAATTGCAGAAGATACCTCCGCTTCATTGCAGGTTCAACCCAGTATCAATTCTCTGCACTGCCATTTGGCTTATCTACTGCGCCCAGGGTCTTCACAAAATGCCTGGCACCAGTAATTGCATACTGCAGACAAAGAGGAATTCAAATATACCCATACCTGGACGATTGCCTTATTCAAGCAGAAAGCAAGGACATTCTTTTAAAGCATCTGGCATTTATCAAACACCTTCTAAGTTGCCTAGGGTACACAGTAAACGAAAAGAACTCAAAAATAGTGCCCTCACAAAACATAATATTCCTGGGTGCCAGCTTGAATACAACGGCCCAGATGGCTTATCTCATGCCAGACAAGCAACAACAGCTGACTCAATACTTCAAAACAATGGCAACAAAGACCCAACTCCCTGCAAAAAAAATTCTGCAGGCCTTGGGTTTCATGGCATCTTGCATACTACTAATACCATTTGCAAAACTGCATATGAGGAAATTACAATGGTACCTGAAAAGCGTATGGACTCAGCACAGCCACAGCTTGGAAACAATGATACCACTCATTTCCTGCCTCCAACAGGAGTTTCTATGGCGGGCACAGGCATGTCACCTCAACAAGGGTCAGCCTTTTACCTTACCTACAGCCAGGCAAACTGTGACAACAGATGCATCAGACTATGCCTGGGGAGCACACATGGCAGGACAGTGCATTCAGGGCAAATGGACTACAGATCAAAGACGTCTGCATATCAATCAAAAAGAAATGCTAGCAGTACAGAATACCCTAACAGCTTTCAAGGACCTCTTACACCCAGGACAATTAATAATAAAGACGGACAATACCACAGTAATGTGGTACATAACAAGCAAAGGGGCACACATTCCTACCCTCTATGCAGGCAAGCAATGACCTTGTGGAACACAGCACTGTCTTACCAAGTTCAATTACAAGCACAATTCCTGCCAGGAAAGAAAAACACATTGGCAGACGACCTAAGCAGAAACATCATGGATCCCCACAAGTGGAAACTAGATCCACAAGTATTTGCAATGATAACTCAAAAATGGGGACGCCCAGACATAGATCTGTTTGCCCACCCCCAAAACTACCAATTTCAGAAATTTTGCACAAGGACATTCCATCCACAAGCTTGGAAAGTGGACGCCCTCTCATTCAGTTGGAAAACATTAACAGTGTATGCCTTTCCTCCACTGCCTCTTCTAGCAAAGATACTGCTGAAAGTCGGATTAGAGAGACCACAAATGATACTCATTGCACCAGACTGGCCACGCCAGCACTGGTATCCAATTCCAAGGAACATGGCCCACGGCCCACCATGGATTTTACCACAAATTCCACATCTGCTCACCCAGCGAGACAATCAGATTCTACACAGCCAGCTCAAAACCTGGCTGCATGGCAAATTACCTAAACAACCAGCCAACACTTCTATCCAAAGATGTTATGGATGTCATTCTGGAGGCCAGGAGGCTCAGCACCAAGAAAACCTATTCAGACAAATGGAAAAGATTTTGCGCCTGGAACCAGGCTAAAGGCCAAAATCCCCTAGATCCAAACATTCCTCAGATTCAACAATATTTAACTGAGATGTTGCACAAAAGACTTTCCTTTTCATCTATTAAGATCCACACCTCAGCAATTTCAGCTCATTACAACACAGATCCTCCTTTATTTTCACATCCACTCCTAAGACAGTACCTCAGAGGGACTAAGAACATAAGACCGCCCAGGAGAGCACCAACACCTACTTGGGATCTCAATTTTGTCCTGGAAAAGCTTACACTGCCGCCCTTTGAACCAGCTTTTTCAGCTGATTTAAAATTTATTTCATGGAAAACTGCCCTGCTACTAGCAATAACTTCAGCTAGAAGAGTCTCAGAGCTACAGGCACTAATGGCAGTGGAGCCTTTCCTCATTTTTCATCAAGACAGAGTCTCTCTATGAACTAACCCTTCCTTTATGCCAAAGGTGGTATCCAGTGTGGCCCTAAACCAAACCATTCATTTGCCCACCTTTTTCCCAAATCCCCAGAACAAAGGAGAAAGACTCCTGCACTCTTTGGGCATTCACAGGCAATTACGTTACTACTTGGATAAAACTAAGGTTTTCAGAAAATCTGACCAGCTCTTTGTAGCCTATGCTGCAGGATCACAAGGAAAAGCTATCTCAAAACAGACCACTTCAAACTGGATATAGGACATTACATACATTTCTGCTACATGCATCATGGGAAACCGGTACCTGCTAACATTAGGTCCCACTCCACCAGGGCTACAGCTACATCAGCAGCCTTTCTCAGGGGGGGTGCCAACCAAGGATATTCTGGAAGCTGCAACTTGGAGTTCAGTGCACACCTTCACCAAACACTATCACTTACCTCTATATTCTAAGACTAGAACTGGTTTTGTCACTGCAGTTTTGCAGGGCCTAATAGCTTCTTCTAACCCTGTTTAACTCCACCACCCATCCCTAGCTTTGGGATTCAACCCGTGTGTGATGACAGCAGCAGGGTAACACGATGAACATAGTACAGTTTTGTACCTACCATAAATGTAGATGTTCGAGTGTTCACCCTTCTGCAGTCCAGGTTACCCTCCCTCCATCCCCACTGAACTATCTGGACTTATCTATACCATTCTATCCTATACAACCTCTGTGGTGTATTTGCTTGTGCCTGAAGGTATTGTTTTATTTTTATATGTATTTTTTTTTATATAGCTATATTTATATATATATATATATATATATATATATATATATATATATATATATTGCCTATCTATTGGGGGCACCTGACATCTGGGGCAAGAAAAACTGAAGAAAATGGCGTTGGATGCCTCTTATATACCCCTGGCGCACTGACGTCAGGGAAGAAGCGACAGCAACCGACGCAGGACCAAAACTTTGGAACTCAGGCCGACTGTGGGACCACCTGACGGCAGGATAACCCAAGTGTGATGACTGCAGCAGGGTGAACACTCGAACATCTACATTTATGGTAGGTACAAAACTATACTTTGTGTACACTTACCATAAATGTAGATGTTCGAGTGTATTCACTGTTGCAGTCTGGATTACCCACCCGCCAGCCCCCTTTCTATACCTTTTCTTTCCTTCACTATTCTCAAAAGCCTTTGTGGTGTATTTGCTTTTAGTTGAAGGTAAATTTTGTGTTCTAAAGTGCATTTATATATTTATGGTTATATATACATATTTTTGCTCCCCATTTGGGGGCAGCTGACATCTGGGGCAAGAAAAACTGATTAAAATGGCGTTGGTTGCATGTTTTATACCCCTGATGACCTGACGTCATGGAAGAGGAGACGGCAACCGATGCAGGACCCAAGACTTTGTTATTCAGGCCGATTGAGGGCAACCTGCCGGCAGATTACCCAAATGTAATGACTGCAACAGTGAATACACTTGAACATCTACACTTATGGTAAGTGTACACCACTGTACTTTCCTATGGGTACCTAAATTCAAACTGGTCATTCTTCAAAGGCTCTCGCCATTTATTCTTGAAGGACCATTCATGCTGACCTTGGACTTGAAGGATGACTGTTTTCATTCCTATGTGCAAAAGTAACAGAAATTTCCAAGGTTTGCAGCAGGGAGAGAGCGTCACCAATTCACCACTTTGTCCTTTGGCTCATCAAGTGCACACAGGTGTTTGCAGAATGTCTAGCTGCAGTTGTAGCCTTGTGCAGTTCAAAGGGCATTCAGATCTACCAGTACCTAGATTGCCTAGTGCTAGCGGTGTACTACCAGGGAGTTTTTAATGCACTGAAATTTCACCCTACGTGTTTGGGGGCCTAAGTCTGACAATAATCCTTCTGGTAGCATGTGTGGATGTTCATCGTGTTTCACTGTTGCAGTCATTACACTTGGGTTATCCTGCTGGCAGGCTACCTGCAGTCGGACTGAATTCCAAAGTCCTGGTCTGGCGTCGGTTGCTGTCGCCTCTTACCTGACGTCAGTGCGCCAGGGGTATAAAAGATGCAGCCGATGGCATTTTCTTCAGTCTTTCTTGCCGCGCAGTGCCCGAAGCAAAAGCAGTTCACAAGTGCCGGTCGTCCCACTCCTGAGATTTTCAAAACCGAATTTCAGATCCGAAGTCTTCATTAAAGCTAAGTACCCCATTGGGGAAACTTTTTTCTTGCTCCAGACCGATGTCATAAAAAGTTAACAATTGTATTTCTTGTGGGAAGCAAATACCTCATAAGGATTTTCATTCTTACTGTATTCCTTGCCTAGGCCCTGACCACGACGTTGCTGCCGGTTTTGTGCTAGATTTAACCAACGCACTATTAAGTGTCTGTACAATTTTGCCTTTCATTACTTTGGCTGAAGATTTAATTGTATAATGCCGTCGGAACAGCCAACGACCGGAGTCTATAAAAAGCGCAAGGAAAAGGAAAAGGACAGGCATCCAAGGTCCAAAACCGACGACAAGGCCTCCACTAGACCAGTCGCTGGTTCTCAGTGAGGCGCTTTTGCAGCCCCTGATGCCCACTACGTCAGAGCCACAGGCCGCTTCCGACTCCCACGTGGAGCCGACTAGGCCTCTGGATATTCAAGGTATTGGGCACTCGGAAACTATTCCCTCAGATGGTTCCAGAGCCGCTGAGCAGGCATCGGCTTCTGAGGGTGTTTTCAGACCTACACAGTTATATGTCAAGGCAACCTCAGCTTCAAAGGCAAAGACTAACACAACTCTAAAGACAAAGAAAACCAGTACAGCATTCTTCTGCACAGACTTCCATGCCTAAGAAACAGATGCATAAAATGGCTGAAGACCTAATTATTTTGATCAGGGGTTCCCATCCCCTTCCTGATAAGAGGCCTAGGCAAGACACAGAATATGACTCTTCTGATCAGGTTTCCATTTCCTCTGACTCCTCTTCTGAACAGGGATACTCTCTTCCTCCCTATGAGGATTCTGATGCTGATGAATCTATTCCTTCAGGCTCTCCTCCTGAGGATTATTCTTTTGGGGAAACCCTGCATACCATGAGGGAGCATTTTCACTGGGAGAGCCAAGGTTACTCAGAATCTAAGAAAAGGCTCAGAGACTTTCTTTTACTACATCAGCCCAGACCTCTTGCTATTCCACCTGTTCTAGACATTGTAGATGATGTATTTTCAGAGTCCGGCCTGTCTCCTGACTCTTTACCCCCTGCACCTGTTAAGCCAGACAGAGATACTACAGGGTTCCAGACTCTCATAAATTTCTATATAAAAACCCTGCTGCTGACCCAGAAACTATATCTCAGGGTCCCAAAGGGGTCAAGGCTTCCACTGCAAAAAACCCTGTCCCCTCTGATAGGGATTCTAGGGCACTGGACAGATGGGGGAAAAAAGTTTACACTTCTGCTGCCTTGGCTGTAAGGGCTTTAAATTGTCAGTTTCATATGCTTAAATATCAGCAATATTTAATGTCACTGCTAAAATAGAAAATGTTGACAAATTCTGAATGTTCTGATAACAAGGAATTGCAGGATTTTTTGCATGCAGCTGAACAAGTGGGAAAGCATACTCTGCAATGTGGTTTTGATTCACTGGAGGCCTCTTGCAGGGCCACTGTTACGAGTTGTGTGATTAGAAGGCATGCTTGGTTAAAGGAACAGAATCTGCCTGATCATGTTAAAGCAAAATTATTGGATGCTCCATTACAGCATGATACTTTGTTTGGTGTTAAGGCAGAAGAGGTGTTGAAGAAAATGGAGGATAAAGTGAAATCTATGCAGACAGTTAAGGATTTCCTACAGGTGCAGCCACCCAGATTTAGCAGGAACTGGCCTTCTAAGAATTGGTCCTTTCCAGTGTCAGGCAACAGAGGCAGATACAGATGCCCTAGAGGCAGATCCCAGCCCCAGGGCTCATACAGGCCTAAACAATGGGGTGCTTCTACCTCCAAAAGCAGAGAAGACAAATCACAGCCATACAGGAAATAGTCCCAATGGCTTCCCTCTGCCAAGGCCAAGCACTTATCTTTTGGCAGCACCCTTAGGGGGAAAACTAGCACTTTTTTCACAAAATTGGCACATGATCCCCCAGGACAAATGGGTCTTGAATATAGTGTCTCAGGGCTACAGGTTCCACTTTCACACCCTTCCAAAGACAAAAGGTATGCCAGACCTGCCGCACAATCAATGGGCAGAGACACAAAAGCAAGTTTCATCCCTCATGGACATGAGGGCTATTCAGCGAGTACCACAGCAAGAGCAGGGACAAGGATTTTACTCATGACTTTTCTTGGTACCCAGAAAGGACAAAGCCTGGAGACCAATACTGGACCTGTCTATTCTAAACACTTTTCTGGACGTTCCAAAATTCAAAATGTTGACTCTGCAGCAGCTTCTGCCCATGCTGGGCAAGAAGGCTTGGCTTGCAACTTTGGACCTCAAAGAGGCATACCTGCATATCCCAATCAGACAATCTTGCAGAAGATACCTCAGATTCATAGCTGGCTCAATGCACTACCAATTCTCTGCACTGCCCTTTGGCTTATCTACTGTGTCCAGAGTCTTCACAAAATGCCTGGCACCAGTAATTGCATTTTGCAGACAAAAAAGGAATACAAATATATCCTTACTTGGACGACTGCCTTATTCAAGCAGAGAACAAGGACATTCTACTGAAGCATCTGGCGTTTGTAAAAAGATTACTAATTTGCCTAGGGTACACGGTGAATGAAAAGAAATCAAAACTGGTACCCTCTCAAGAGATAATATTCCTGGGTGCAAGCTTAAATACAACTGCCCAGATGGCTTATCTCACGCCAGACAAACAAAGGCAACTGACTTCTTACTTCAAAATGATGGCAACAAAGACCCAGTTATCTGCAAGAAAAATTCTGCAGACTTTGGGCTTCATGGCATCCTGCATTCTACTAATTCCATATGCAAGACTGCATATGAGGAAACTACAATGGTATCTAAAAAGTGTTTGGACTCAACATTGTCACAGCCTGGAAACATTAATTACCCTCATTCCATGCCTGCAACAGGAGTTTCGATGGTGAGCACAGGCCTGTCACCACAACAAGGGACAGCTATTCACTTAGCCAGGCAGACACTAACTACAGATGCATCAGATTATGCCTGGGGCCCCACATGGCAGGAAAATGTATTCAGGGCACATGGCCCGCAAGCCAAATGCATCTTCATATCAATCAAAAAGAGATGCTAGCTGTACAGAATGCCCCTGACAGCCTTCAAGGATCTACTTCATCCAGGACAACTGCTGATAAAGACGGACGATACTACAGTCATGTGGTACATAAGCAAGGGGGCACACATTCCTACCCCCTCTGCAGACAAGCCATGACTTTGTGGAACACAGCATTGACTTATCAAGTACACCTGCATGCACAATTCCTGCCAGGAAAGACAAATACTCTGGCAGACGAACTAAGCAGAAACCTCATGGATCCTCATGAGTGGAAACTAGATCCACAAATCTTCAGCATGATAACAAGGAAATGGGGATGCCCAGACCTAGATCTATTTGCCTCCCCTCACAACTGCCAACTACAGAGATTCTGCACAAGGACTTTTCACAAACAAGCATGGAAAGTGGACGCCGTATCATTCAGGTGGAAAACCCTTATAATATATGCTTTTCCTCCACTGCCTCTCCTCCCCAAGGTACTCCTAAAGGTCAGACAAGAGAAGCCAAAAATGATACTGATTGCCCCAGACTGGCCAAGTCAGCACTGGTACCCAATCTTAAAGAGCTTGTCTCAAGGCCCAGCCTGGACATTACCTCAAATTTCTCATTTGCTGACCCAATAAAACAATCAGATCCTGCACAGCCAACTCAGAACCCTAAATCTGTCTGCATGGCTGATAATGTAACCATTCAGAACACACCTCTCTCTAAAGCAGTTATGGATGTTATTTTGGAGGTCAGAAGGCCCAGCACCAGAAAATCTTATGCAGAAAAATGGAAGAGATTCTGTGTTTGGAACCAGGCACAAGGAATGGACACGCTTGTACCAAATATTCCTCAGATTTTACAATATCTAACTGAGATGCTGGACAAAGGCCTATCCTTCTCATCAATTAAGATCCATGCCTCTGCCATTTCAGCTCATTACAATACGGACCCACCTATTTTTTCACATCCACTGCTAAGGCAGCAGTACCTCAGAGGGGCCAAAAACATAAGACCTCCAAGGAGAGCTCCAATACCTGCATGGGATCTCAATTTTGTCTTGGAAAAGCTCACACTGCCTCCTTTTGAGCCAGCCAATACAGCTGAGATAAAATACTTATCATGGAAAACAGCTCTGCTCCTTGCTATAACCTCAGCAGGAAGAGTCTCAGAGTTACAGGCACTAATGGCTGTGGAACCTTTTATTATTTTCCATCCGGACAGGGTTTTTCTAAGGACAAACCCAACATTTATGCCTAAGGTAGTGTCCAGTGTGGCTCTTAACCAAACCATTAATTTGCCTACCTTTTATCTAAACCCACAGAATAAGGGGGAGAGACTTCTGCATTCTTTGGACATACACAGACAGCTACGCTTCTACTTGGACAAAACTAAAGCTTTCAGAAAGACTGAGCAACTCTTAGTGGCATATGCTGCAGGATCGCAAGGAAAAGCTATTTCAAAGCAGACGATTTCAAAATGGATAGGCCACTGCATTCGTTTCTGCTATTCACAACATGGTAAATCAGTGCCTAAGGGCATTAGGCCACATTCAACCAGAGCAGCAGCCTTCCTCAGAGGAGTACCAACCAAGGATATTTTGGAAGCTGCAACTTGGACTTCAGTGCACACTTTTACAGCACTACCACTTACCTCCCTACTTTAAATCCAGAGCAGGCTTTGCCACTGCAGTTCTGCAGGGCCTCATAGCCACTCCTAATTCTATTTAGGCCCAGCCACCCAACCTCAGCTTTGGGATTCAACCCAAGTGTAATGACTGCAACAGTGAAACACGATGAACATAGTACAGTTGTGTACCTACCATAAATGTAGATATTAGAGTGTGTACACTGTTGCAATCCAGGTTACCCTCGCACCATCCCCCTTTCATTGCTGGGACTTATCTGTACTTCTCTATTCTATACAACCTATGTGGTGTATTTGCTTGTAGATGAAGGTAGTGTTTGTTAGTGCATGCTTTTTTTATGAGCAGAATTTTTAGCCTACCCTTTTGGGGGCACCTGACATCTGGGGCAAGAAAAACTGAAGAAAATGGCGTCGGCTGCATCTTTTATACCCTTGGCGCACTGACGTCAGGGAAGAGGCGACAGCAACCGACTCCGGACCAGGACTTTGGAATTTAGGCTGACTGCGGGTAGCCTGCCAGCAGGATAACCCAAGTGTAATGACTGCAACAGTGAATACACGCGAACATCTACATTTATGGTAGGTACACAACTGTACTTTACTACACACTGTAGCGCTGCCTTCTTTTGGAGCAAACTGGAGATGTTGAAAGAGTACTTCACCAGCTCCATCCAAAAGGTCACATTCAGACAATATCTCAGACTTTTAGGGTGTATAGCAGCATGTATTTTGAAGGTACTCTTGGCCTGGCTGTACATGAGGAAATTTCAGTGGTACTTAAATGGATGGAATTACAACAGTGGGTTTCTGATGGAGGACCTTTGTCGAAGAGACATGCAAAAATAGTTTGAGAAAGAAATATATAAACATCATGGAAGTGATTGTACTTATCCTTGCATTTAAAGTCTTTCTTCCTGCAGTCCAGGGTGAGAGGTGGGGGGGAGGGGTGGCTGCAAATTCATGCAGATAACAGCACAGTGATGTGGTATATATTAACAAGGAGGAGCTGTTTAGTGTTAACTGTGCAGACTAAGCCATGAATCCTTTGAAATTGCAGTGTATGGGGAATACCCCTAAAGGCCAATTATATTATTTCAGAACACTGTGATAGATGCCTAACTGAGCAGAACTCGTGCAGATCCCCACAGATTATTGTGACACAGGAATATTTGTATAGACTTGATCAGCAGATGGTATGTGGTGGAAATAGGCTTGTTTGCTTCTCATCTGAACAGGCAGCTGAAACTCTCTTGCTCAAATCTAGTGACAGTAGAGGCCTAGTGGATAAATGACATCTCCATATAATTACTCATGCCTGTTTCTGTACACTTTCCCATATCCTGGATCTCCAGGGTACTGACAAAACCAGCGAAGGAAAAGCCAAAAACTCCTAGTAGCTCACTCTTTGGCCTTGACAATGCTGGTTCCACCTATACAGCTTGGGGAGATGTTACCTCCGTGAGTGGACCTTTCTAACACATAGCAAAGGGGCACTGATGCACCCCAGCCTGGCCACACTGAAGCTGACATCTATCTCTTATTAATCCCCAGGATGGCACAGATTGTCAGAGAACTTGCTAAACATTATGAAAAAGTCTCGGGAAACTCAGCACAAAAAAGTCATACCTAGCAAAACAGAAAAGGTTCTCCTTCTGGTGCTAGTCTGGAGACCTTGACCTCAGAAAGGCTGAGACGACATTGATCTTGGAATACCTGCCATACATCTACAAATCAGGTTTAGCTTGCACATGTTTTAAAGTACGTGTTTCTGGCCTTAGCCGGTCTGCCTTTCGTACATTATTTAACTGGAGGCCTGGAGTATAAAGAATTTCTAAGGGGAGTTTATCCACCTTAGGCTACCAAAGAGACAGATTGCTCCACCATGGGACCTCAGCTGTTTGCTTGAAAAGTTCACCTAGCCCCTCTTTGAACTAGCAGTCTCTTGTCCTATTCAGTTTCTCTATTGGAAGATTTGTTTTCTTGGTGGCAGTAACTTCAGCAAATCATGTTTCAGAATTGCCAGCCATAATGTGCAGTGTCTTTTCTGGTGTTTTATCATAGAAGCGTGGCACTGTGAACTAATCTTTCCTTTATTCCTAAAGTGCTTACTGAACTGACCTTAAACAGGACCATACAGCTCCAAGTAGTTTTCCTAAGACTCGGACCTTGGGGGAAAGGGGACTTGTATCCTCTTGATGTGCATAGACAGCTGTGATTCAGCTTGCACAGAACTAAAGAGTTGTGAGAAATGATCAGCTGTTTTCTCCTTTACAAAAAGAAAAGGAAATAAACCCTTTCCAAGTGACTGGGGTGTTGCATTGCATTATGTTACTGCAGCATTGGAAACTAGTCCCAGGTCACATTAGAGTGCATTCCACTAGATCCACAGATGCCACCACAGCCTTCCTTAGCAGTCTCCACACAGGCTGTCCTTAAAGCAGCTACTGGTCCTCTGCACACTTTATCAAAGCATTACAACTTGGGGGCTGATCTGGTGCTAGGGTAAGATTTGCGTTGATTGTCTTGCAAGGTCTTATCTATTAGTAGTTCAGCCACTTCTTCTGTTCCCACTATTTTGGGAATCTTAAACATGAGAATTCCAAAAAAGATATACTACTGCTGGAGTGCTGTAAAACCAACTTTAATTCACTGTAAAACAAAGCAAAAAACATGGTAAACGCTTTCACAGTCTATTATACAACTGCTTCTTCAGACCTCAGGTGAATTAAAGTTTTTTACAGCACTCTAGCTGTGGTATACTCTCTCTCTTTTTTGGAATTTACTTGGACTGTTTGAACAGAGTATTTTGCCAATTTCTGGATTTTTTATTGTTGATCTTAAACATGAGGATTGCAACAGTGAATACTGTGATGAACATAGTACAGTTTTGTTAAGCGCTTACCATAAATGTAGGTGTTTGAATATTTTTACTGTTGCAATCCTAGTACCTTCCATCCGTCTGTCTTTCTTCTACTACCCTGAGGTTACTCTTGGGTTAAGGTGGCATCCTCAATTTACCTTCCCCTCCTTCCACCCTGCCAGGGTATCAACCCTTGTTTTGTTAGTCTCTCTTCTTGGAGTTTTGGGATTTGGACATGTTTGGATTGACCTTTGACGTTGGTAGAGGTTCCACCTAGACCGGATTGCTGCAGAATTGGGAGATTCTCCTCTGGTTCTACCAGAACAAGAAAAATCTGGAGAGCATTGACCAGTATATCCTTTATAGCCAAGTTCCCAGCTGGCATTCTGTTTGTGGGGAGGCACGTCACTGCTTCTTTGGGGACATCAGAGTGCTCTTGAAGTCTGGCTGAAAAACCCTTATGTGTTGTAAATATGCTGCAGCAGTGAGTGTTACTCAAACCTGTATGATTACCTCAATTAACTTGTACACTTCTGTTGTCTGGAATATGTTTGCAATACCTATCAACATAGCCCACTCAAGTTTTTACAGCTCAAATTTTGATTTTTTTTTTTTTTTTTTAAACCACATAAGATTTAGTGTTGGGGAGGGCACTACAGTATTTTACATCGGATCTGCCTTAGTTTGACATCAGTCTTTGAAAACAGCTATATTGTGTTCATAAAGAAGTGCATTCTATGTGCAAATCATTTAGAATATAGCAGAGAAAAATTGCCATGGATTCAAAGGACAATCATAAGGCCTTTTTCAGCTATGTTAGGAACCTGGGTGGAAACTCACAGATATGCTCAGAATTAGTCCAAAATGATACAAAAATCACTGAACCCACAGACATTGCCAACATACTGGCAGACAGGTTCAGTGCAAACTTCACCCTCTCCCCTAAAGGAGAGATAACTATCCCAGCCGAGTGTAGCCTCCCGGACATCTCAAATGCGCAGGTGAAAGCTGCTCTCTCTAAAGCTAAAAACACAGCATCAATGGGACCGGATGGTGTCCCCGGCTGTGTGCTACACGAGCTAAATGAGGAATTAAACCCGCACATAAGGCAGCTGTTTAATCCGAGCCTTACCACAGGATACGTGCCCAAGGAGTGGCGTGACGGCAACTGTGGTCCCACTCCACAAAGGTGGCGCCTCTGGGACCCTGGTAATTACCGCCCCATAAGCTTAACAAGTCTAGTCTGCAAAGCTATGGAGAGGATCATAATGGAGCTCATAAACAAAGATATAGGGATTTGCAGACATTGGACCCGACCCAGTTTGGCTTTGTCAAGGGAAGATCATGCCTTTTGAACTTGGTCGACTTCTTCCAAATAGTCACCAAGGCCATTGATGAGGAAAGGCAGTCCATACAGCCTACCTTGACCTTGCAAAGGCTTTCGACACAATACCCCACTCGGTATTGTAGAAAAACTTACCAGCTTAAATGTAAACCCATATGTCACAAGATGGGTTGCAAACTGGCTTAAGGACAGAACCCACAGGGTTAGAGTTGCTGGCGCTGTGTCAGACTCCAAGCCAGTCACAAGTGGTGTCCCACAGGGCTCGGTCCTTGGCCCCTATTGTTTGGCATCTACTTCTCAGAAGTACAGGCCAACATGGGAGGACTTTGGCTGACAAAGTTTGCAGATGACTGCAAACTGGGCCATAGTGGAAAGTGCATCGGACACGGATATCCTTCAGAAGGGACTCACGGAAATAGATAGCTGGTGCCAGAGCCATGGCCTGAAGTTAAACGCCAAAAAATGTATAGTCATACCCTTCGGGAAAAACAAGGTAACCCCAAGCTACCATATAGGTGGCAATCCACTAAGCACAGAAGAGGTTATCAGGGACCTGGGGACCCAGGTTGACAGTGGCCTTTCTTTTGACACTCACATTGCTAAAGTGGTTAGAAAGACCTTCTACATTGCCCACCTGATCATGAAGGGATTCACATCCAGATCTAGTGAGGTCATTGTTCCCCTGTACTCTTCACTTATCAGACCAATGATCGAAAGTACAATGCCCCATTCGGGATGTATCTCACCCGACATCTGCAGCAATTGGAGAGACCCCAAAAGTTCCTCACCAAAAGGATAAAGGACTCCAAAATCTGTCATATGCTGCCAGATTGAAGAAACTCCAGCTCTATTCAGTCGCATACCTTCTGCTCAGAGGTGACATGTGCCTGACATACAAGGCCATGTCCAACCCGGAATTAATGGACATGCTCCACCTCAAAAATCCAAATCCACCAAAACCACTAGAGCAAGCGACTTAAACCTTAGCATGGATATAAATAGGACGTGCTGGAGGGATAGATTTATCACTCAGAGACTCCCTATGCTGTGGAATAAAATCCCGGTCCATGTGAGGCAGAGCACCTCGCTGACTCTGTTCAAGAGAAATCTAGACCTGTGGATGGGAGATCGTAGGTTTACCCCGGGAATCATCTCTGGGTCACTGCTGGACAGAGGCACAACAAACTAATGGGCACAGTATTTTTTCATATAAGGGGTGGCGTAAGCCACAATAATTTGGGCTAGGCTTATAAATGCCTTAGGGCAGATAGCCTAGTATAAACCTATGAACCTATGAAATGTAAAAAGTAAAATGCGCCTATTTTAATGTGTTTGAATTTTTTTAACTTCAAGTATATGAAGCAGCAGTTAGTGTGATCAGAATTACAGTTTTGACATACTCTGTTTCCTTCTACAGGTCGATGCAATCCTGAACTTGGTATCTACATTAATTCAGGATCAGCCTGATCAGCAGGCTGAAGAACCAGACCCAGAAGACTTTGCAGAAGAACAGGGCCTAGTTGGTAGATTTATTCATCTTTTGATGTCTGATGACCCAGACCAGCAGTTTTTGGTAAGTTTACTTCTTTCTTTTACCTATCCTTTTAGGTCAGTATTCTGTGCCAGAAATGTTTGTTAGTGTATATAGGAAAAGTTAAAAAGTAATTTTCCAGTTATTGTTGCCTTATCAATGTATACTAATCATACTCCAGGTCACCTTGTGTCCACTATTCCACAGGCTTCTGGGAGTGCCACTACTTTCATTCAACATAGATTCTGTTATGCCTACAATTAAAGTCACAGTGACAAGAAACTGCCATTCCTTCCTTCATCTTTTGAGACCTCTTGTGGCCATTTCTTCTCTGAAAAGTAACACGACAGATAGTTCCTCCTCACTTCAGTAACATTGCATTACTTTTTGGTAGTGAGAGCAATAATTCCTGCAAAGACTTGATGCCTTCACACCTCATGCAACTTTTATTAGACCCTCTGAAAGAGAAATGAGAGGGAGTGAGCTTTTGTGAATTAGGTGTTCCTAGAGGAGAACTTCTGTGATCTGTAAGTGAGCATCCCTTTTGGAAAAGGTGCTGTCAGAGCAGCATGGTTGATAGTCCACTTTTAACTCCTAGTAATACCAAACAAAGATGAGGGTTCTAGATATCAGAAGAGCAAACTTAGACAAGGTGGAGTAGTAGGCAGGATAGTAGTTTAAGAAAAATAAATTGTGGATAGAAGAAGGATGTTGAGAAAACAAAGCTGTTCTAAATGGATGATACTTAGTATTTGCAGAAAAAAGGAAATGTATCTAGTAAATGGATGTGGCGTGAAATTTGGAGTCGATCCTTGTCTTTTCAGAGAAGACAAAAGCAAAAAGGAATCACTGCTCCAAGGAACTACCAAACAGTACTAAAACCAGAACAGATCGAAGAAGGTACAAATCCTATTCAGCACACTTTGCTTTAATAAACAAACGACTCTTCAGTCCACCAAAGGAGAAAATACATAAACGACTTTTCAGTTCACCAGTAAAACACATTAACGCAATTCAACACACGTTGCGTTTTCATTTCAAGAAACTTCATCAGATGGAGACAAATGCATACCCAAACACACCCAATTTATACACTTCAAATTGATTAATTAAAATATTTAATTAAAGCGAAAAAAAGTCCTCCTATACATTTAAAGGGCTAGAGGCTACTCTATAGTGCATTCAGCAATAAATTACATACATTTTTAAACACATCAAATATTCAATTCTCTAACTTAAAACAATAATAATTTAATGCTTCAATATTAAAATCATTAGTAAAATAACTATCAGATTTATTTATAAATAAATTATTAAATATTAAAATCCATTAATCTAGGACAATGTCTATAAACAAATATCCTACTAACACCATCCACTGTTAAGATTTCATATATCTAAACTGATCATAAATATTGGACATTTCAGACATATAATACCTAATTTAGAATAAACTGTTTTCACATACATATATTAGATAGACTGATATTACTTCAAAAAGGACTAAAGCTTTGCTGATCTCAGCTTAAGCACAGGTGCTAATGAGATGGCATCGTTTAGCCCTGGGAATTTGTTAGCATCCAGAAAAAGTTGCCACAATAATTCTTTATATTCAATTGAAGTTTCCCATGGGCCACCCCTTACATCTTTTTCCACAACTTCCAAAACAAAGAAGCTAAACTTTGCTTCATGGCAACTTAATTTGTGTCTATACAAAGCATTATTAGTGCATTTTATTTTAATCTCATAATAATGCTCATATATTCTATTTTTTAACTTTCTTTCCGATTTTCCTATATAAAATGCATCACAATGGTCGCACAACCCTAAATATACAATACCAGAGGTATCACAATTAGCAAAATGTATACTTTGAATCAACTTATCCCTACTAACTATAAAAATAGTGTCCTTTGTACAGATATAGGGGCATTGGGAACGTTTAGCTTCTTTGTTTTGGAAGATGTGGAAAAAGATGTAAGGGGTGGCCCATGGGAAACTTCAAGCTTTAGTCCTTTTTGAAGTAATGTCAGTTTATCTAATATATGTATGTGAAAACAGTTTATTCTAAATTAGGTATTATATGTCTGAAATGTCCAATATTTATGATCTATTTAGATCTATGAAATCTTAATAGTGGATGGTGTTAGTAGGATATTTGTTTATAGACATTGTCCTAGATTAATGGATTTTATTATTTAATAATTTATTTATAAATAAATCTGATAGTTATTTTACTAATAATTTACTAATAATTTACTAATGATTTTAATATTGAAGCATTAAATTATTATTGTTTTAAGTTAGAGAATTGAATATTTGATGCGTTTTAAAATGTATGTAATTTATTGCTGAATGCACTATAGAGTAACCTCTAGCCCTTTAAATGTATAGGAGGACTGTTTTTTTCACTTTAATTAAATATTTTAATTAATCAATTTGAAGTGTATAAATTTGGGTGTGTTTAGGTATGCATTTGTCTACATCTGATGAAGTTTCTTGAAACGAAAATGCAGTGTGTGTTGAATTGCGTTAATGTGTTTTACTGGTGGACTGAAAAGTCGTTTATGTATTTTCTCCTTTGGTGGACTGAAGAGTCGTTTGTTTATTAAAGCAAAGTGTGCTGAATAGGATTTGTGCCTTCTTCGATCTGTTCTGGTTTTAGTACTTTTCAGAGAAGAAATGGCCACAAGAGGTCTCAAAAGATGAAGGAAGGAATGGCAGTTTCTTGTCACTGTGACTTTAATTGTAGGCATAACAGAATCTATGTTGAATGAAAGTAGTGGTACTCCCAGAAGCCTGTGGAGTAGTGGACACAAGGTGACCTGGCTTTGTTGTGGAAGATTTAAGAGGGGAATGTAAATCTAAGAGTCATGAAACCCGACAAGGGCGGAGGCATCGTTTTAATGAACAATATTGATGTTACAAATGTTATTGGATGAGTAAAAATATGCTAATCTTTCCAGGAATGAGATAAATATAGGGTATAGGAGAATATACAACATGTTATATGATTTATTCTTAGAAGGATTTATAGATAAAGAACTTTTTGAATTTTTACATGTTAAGAGACCAAAAATTCCAGGCATATTTGGTATTCCTAAAGTCCACAAAAATATAAACGATCCACCACTACGTCCAATTGTGGCTGCTGAAGGGTCGGTCATTTCTCCTTTGGCCAGATATATTGATGTAAAATTAAAACCATTAATGATGAGAGGTATATCTTTTTTAAAAGATTCATGGGATTTTCTGTACAATGTTAAAAATCATATGTTCAATCAAGATTTAATTTTTCTAACTATAGATGTGGTGGATCTTTTTGGTTCTATTCCACACACAACAGGACTTGAATGGTTTGAAGAGGCTATCAGATTGTCGGGAGAAAAAAACGACAATGAAATATATTTATGTAATGTATTAATGGAAATTGTATTGAAATACAATTACATTTACTTTCAAGGGGAATATTTTCAACAAACTAGTGCGATGGGTGCAAGATGTGCACCCATCTTTGCTAATCTAGTTTTAAACACCTGGGAAGCAAAATTCATTCATAACAGTATATATAAAGACTGCTGGTGCCTCTACAAAAGGTTTTTAGATGATATAGTTATTTTATGGAAGGACAGTTATGAAAGATTGAATGAATTTATCAATTATATTAATAATACTACTGATTTTCTAAGATTCACACACAAGGTTAGTTTTGAAGAAATAAATTATTTAGATGTCAAATTGACTAAAGGCAAAGATTGTTTCAAGTCCAGGGTATTTAGAAAAAAAAACTTTTCCAATAGTTACCTATACTTTAGTAGTGCCCATCCCTTTCATCAGAAAAAGAGTATAGTGAAGGGTCAATTTGTTAGGATCTCCAGGATGACATCAGAGGATTCAGATTTCATTGAAGAATGTAAGTTCTTGACCCAGATGTTTATTGAAAGAGGGGTACCCTTCAGATTTTTGTTCCACTATATATGAAGAGGTGGTCAGAGGAAGGGGGGATAGATTTCAACCTATTTTAGGTAAAGACCCCAAAAGTTTCAATGCAGTGGAACTCATTGATACCACAAAGCTGGAATATGAAAATGATAATATTAAATTCAGTAATGCTTTTATATTAGATTATAGTGGCGATACAAAAAGAATTCAGGACATTTTCTATAATGAGTGGGATAAATTTGCCCAAATCACTGATTTAAGCTGTAAAGTGAACGAACCACCAAAGATCATTTTTAGGAGAGGAAGAAATTTGAAAGATTGTTTATCAACGAATTATAGGTCAAAGAAAAAAGGAAATAAGATGCCTGGAACTTTTTCTTGCCATATGTGTTCTCAATGCCCCTGCAATGTTAAATGCCTCACAGATATATCTTGATTCCAGGTGTAGAAAACTAGTTAGTAAGACCTTTAACACCTGTGATTCTTTTGAGGTGATATATATCGCAATGTGCGAGATCTGCCCTAGTTTTTATATAGGGAAGACTGAGAGAAAAATGAGAAGAAAGGTATACGAACACTTAAATGACATTAAAAAAAAAAAAATGACTAACGCTTTGTACAGACATACCACCCTTTGCCCTTTAACCAAATACAAGTTTTTCATTATAGAAGAAGTTGAAGTAGATGAGAGGGGGGGACCATGGGAAACTAGGATCGAATATAGGGAATTATATTGGCAAGTGGTTTTAGAAGCCAATAGATACCCAGGTCTTAATGATTACATTTCCCTTGCACCTGTTCTTAAAATGAGAGCTGCTAGATTATAAATGATGGTGCATGTATTCCTAGAGGTTGGATTGATTATAACATATAGGTTTCTGAGGGTTATCAAACATTTTCAGGAACATATTGATTTGTTATTTATTTGTAATTGCAACATAAACCAATTCTATCATTTGGTTTTACACTAATTCAGTATTTCTTTACAAAGACCACTAGAGGGGGGTGTTGTATTAGATTTGTAAACAAATGTATAGGTATTCATAGATATTTTTTAACTTTTTAACAATTTTAAGACATTTAATTTAACATATTTATCGATATATTCAATAATATTCACATTGATTGTACATTAGAACAAGCATTTCAAATTCAAAATATAAAATATGGTTTTAGATGTATATTGCTCGAAAACACATGCCATTGATGAATTATTCATGAATTGTTGGTTTTCATTGGACCTTTTGAATGGAATTGTATATATATATTAGTCATTAGTTAATTGTTTAATTAGTACAACTGATGTCTGAGGAAGTCTGAAGTTCAGACGAAAAACGCTGTATTTTAGTTGGCGTTTAACGCTCTTATTTTTCATTCTAAATAAACGCTTGTGATTATTACTGGGCTGACCGGTGTTTTGCGCTCCTCACAGTGCTTTCAATTGTTTATTGGTGTTATTCGCACTGTTTCTTTCCTTTTTGGATTATTTGTTGTGGAAGTGTCTTTTCAAACAGATCACTGTCGCAGGCTGAATTCATCAAGAAATTAAGTAGCTTTGTTTGGGTAAAATAGGTAGTATACCAGACAGGGTGCTGTGATGTGAACTCAGGATTTCAGTAAAACACTTGTTCACTAACCTTCTGTACAGTAAAGTGTTTAAGTTAAAACAGCCTTGGGTTGGATGCATGAAAAGTATTTATTTTCATTACCAGCTTCCTCTTTTTTTGAGTCATGGGAAACCGGAGCTTATTCTGGCATGCACTAGGAGTAAGACCACCAATTCTTAGTGGAATGGTAGTCCATCAAAGGATGCCTTTTGTGTGTATATGTGCATGCGTGTATACACACACACGCACATGCAGTTTATGCAGTTGACCTAAAGGCATTTCTCTCGGAGCCCCCCCCCCCCCAGTGAAAACCTACAAGGATACTTGGAAGACAGGTAGACTGTGGGAAAAAGACATCACAACTGGAAACTGTAGCAGAGAACCAAGCACTGTGAGGCAGCATTGCTAACCATTGCACTGCTGTGCCCCCTCCCCATTAGTTAGACAAATACACAAAAACAGGCAGTCAAATGTAGTCCACACTGATAAAAGGCCCAGACTACCAAAGGGATCAGTACAATAGGTGGCCCTTTTCACTGTGTATAAGTAGTATTACAGATGACATGGAAAAAGTGCCTTTTTGCACACACATAACACGCAGAGTTACAACAGATGCTTAACTAGGATGGTACAGTAGAAGGTCTAGAAAGGATGCAAATAGATTTGGCAAATTTCGTAGAATAGTCCAACAAATGGCATCTAAAATTCTTTGTAGAAAATAATGTAGAATAATGCATGGGGCAGTAGTTTGAAATGAAACATTACTTGCAGAAGTAAAGAGGAATGAAGAGAAGTGTTGTAAGATGTAAAGGTCATAAGTGTGTCAAAAGAGCAGGTGGAGTAACAGCATAATAAATAATAAAAACAGGCATTGCCAGTTTAAAAGAAAAGCAAAAAGTTGTTCATATGAAGTGCCATTTTAGTGTAGTTTCTTACATATGAGAATTGGCTGCGTGTGAACGTCAGGCACAGGCCAACACCTTTCCAATGCAGAAACACACACCTCTGTCCTCAGATGAGAGTGATGATCCATTTCCACCTTCTGTTTTTTCTGCAAGCGTCTGCACATAATTGAGAGTAAAAGCATCACTCAATCTGGACTGCATTCTTCAGCTCCTTCTTTTTGATTCTTTGAAAGGTAGTGACCATTGTGGAAAGATTTTCTTTCCTTTCTGTTCTTTTCAAGTATTGGTAGTTTGGTTATGTCTTTTTCCTGAAGGAAGAAAAATGCTGGGGTACTGCATTTTTCCAGGACTTGCCTCTTTAAGTTCTAAACAGCCTTTGAAGGTATGGTTATCAGATCCCTTACAAAGACTATCATTTAAAGTGTTTGTCCTACTTAGCAAAATCCCACTCTGTAGCTATGAGATTTGTGCAGGTTTTATCTGTAAAACTCCTACAGATAGAAACTGCATTTCATGTGTGGTTAGCTCAAATGCAGTTAGAAGCCATACTGCAAGCTGTAGAGCAGCCTGGATTTTCCAAGGAAGCATTACCCCCATCGAAGGCACATAAAAAGGACCACTGCCATACTGAAATTAGGGGGTTGGGGCTGTTAAGGATGTCGAGTGGAAGGCCAATCTGGTAGTGTTGGAAAGAAGTGTGGGTGCCTCTTCAGATGAGGCAGGATTCCCAGTCCATGCCTTTGTTTGTTTGCTTTTCCCCCACCAGCCTTTATTTGACACCTCTGATGTAGAGCATGCCGAGTGGTATGAGCTCATCCTCCCAGACACTTAATACCAAAATAGTAGTATGCATGAGCAAAAGTGATCATTCACAAAGGTGACCTCTGAGCAGAATGAGTGAGGCACTTACCTCTCAACCTCTTAGAGCAAGAAATCTGAACAAAGGCCCCAAAGTAGGCACACTTTTTAAATATTGCTCTTACAAACTTAGAAAGTTAATAGAATCACAGGTTTTGCATTAGCATCAATTTTTCTGAAGGATATTAAGTCTGCAACTCAAATGTCTGCCAATACTTTTGGCTTCAGTCTTCAGTGGTCTGATGGTAATTTGCTAGAAAACCACAATTTATTAGAAACATTCCAAAAATATGAGGTGAAAATCTGAGCAGTATGTTTTATGAAAACTTTATTTAAGCAAACAAAAAGGTCTTATATGACCACAACAAACCTTCATTGGGGTAGTTAGGCTTACTACATCTTATACCTGTGTTATCCCTAACCAGACTCCATACAAGAACGATGAAGTGCTGTCCCTTGGTACACTGTGAGCAATAAACACAGCCACTGGACAAGGAAATCCCTCTTCTCCCTTGCGTCCAGCAAGAGTTGTATTTGTGGGCAGAAGTCAGAGTATGTAAACCTTGTATTCTGTCAGCCAGTACGCAGTTAGGTACTGACCATGGATGCCTCTGATAAGGCATGGAGGATCTGTTTATCACAATGGGGGCTTTTTGTCAGATGTTAGTTTGGGACATGTAGTTCTGGAGTCAGAAACATCTTTGCATCTCCTTAAAAGAAATGCTAGCAGTGAATGTCCTTCAAGGATGCAACTGCAGTCCTGACATAAGGGTTGTCCTGCCTCAGGCAGCCCTTCGGTCGGCCGGATTCCAAAGTCTGGGTCCGGTGTCGGCTGATGTCGCCCTTTCCCCGACGTCAGAGCGCCTGGGATATAAAAGCGTCAGCCGACGCCATCTTCTTCAGTCTTTCTTGCCGCGCGGCGCCCGAAGCAGAAGCAGTTCGCAAGTGCCGGTCGACCAGCTCCTGTGTTTTCAACTACTGAAGTCTTCAAAAAAGCTAAGTACCCCGTTGGGGACCTTTTCTTGCCTCAGCCGATGTCAGATAAAACTGTAAAAGTTAATAATTGTTTAACTTGTGGGAAACAAATACCTCATAAGGATTTCCACTCTTACTGCTTACCCTGCCTAGGCCCAGAACACAACGTCTCGGCCTGTACAGCTTGTGCTTCTTTCAATAGACGCACTCTTAGGCGTCGGTCAGAGTTTGCACAGGATTATTTTGGGGAAGATTTCTGTTATATCATGCCATCGGAGCTTCCGACAGCACATTTACCTAAAAAACGGAAGGATAAGGACCGACACCCGCGGTCTCGGCCGATACCACGCTTAGGCCTACCGCGAGTGTCTCGGTCTCTTCTGAGCCGGTTTCACAACTGCTACAGACCGACGACACTGCCCCACCGGTTACTTCGGTACCGGAGGCCAGCTCTGTGCCGGTTTCTGTTCTCCCCTCTGAGACCGAAGCCCAGGATACTTCTAACACCATTTCAGTGGATAAGACTACTCCAGCACGTGGGGCTGCTAGGCCTACAGTGTCTGTCCATTAAGGCCTACACACGTGCTAAGGCTGCCAAACAGGCTAAGTCTCTCCCTCCAAGATCTGTTTCTCTGGGATCCACTTCTGGTTCTCAAATTTTAAGTTTAGCTGAGGACCTTATTTCTTTAATTAGGGGTTCTCAGCCACATCCAGATAGAGGCTCTCAGCCGCCTTCTGTCAAGAGGCCTAGGGTTGAGCAGGTAGATCCCCAGTCCTCCGATGAGGCCTCAGGTGATTCTGCACTTTCAGACTACCAGGAGGAGGCCTTCCCGGCCTACGAGGATTCTGATGTGGAGGAATCCATTCCGTCTGCTTCTCCTCCTGAGGAGTTTTCCTTTGGGGAAACGCTTCATTCCATGAGGGAACATTTCAAATGGCAAGGCCAAGAATACTCAGATTCTAGGAAAAGGTTAAGAGAATTTTTAAAGCTACCTCAGCATAGACCCTTAGCTATTCCTCCAGTTTTAAATGTTTTAGATGATGTGTACTTAGAATCTAGTGTTTCCCCTGACTCCCTCCCCCCTGCTCCTGTCAAGCCAGACAGGTACTACAGGGTCCCAGACTCGCATCAATTTCTGTACAAGGGCCATACTGCTGACCCTGAAACTATTTCTCAGGGGCCTAAAGGGGTTTCCTCCACTACTGCTAAGAGTCCACTTCCTTTGGAAAGAGATTCTAGGGCTTTAGAAAAGTGGGGCAAGAAAGTATATACATCTTCCACCCTTTCTATGCGAGCATTAAATTGTCAATTTCATATGATTCAGTATCAGGCATACATGTTGGATGACTTGCAAAAGAAATTGGCTTCCCCTGAACCATTAGATAGAAAGGGGTTACAGGAATTGGTTCATAATACTCAGCAGGTTAGCAACCATTTCCTTCAGTGTGGATATGATGCATTGGAAGCTTCATGTAGAGCAGCAATGACAGGTGCGGTCATACGCAGACATGCTTGGTTAAAGGAACAAACATTGCCAGACCATGTGAAAATTAAGCTTTTGGACGCACCATTAGAGAAACATAAGCTATTTGGTGCTACTGCACAAGAGGTTTTAAAGAAAATAGAGGAAAAGGCAAAATCAGTGCAAACAGTCAAAGATTTCCTCCAGGTACAGCCTCCAAGATTCAGCAGGAATTGGCCTTCTAAGCATTGGTCCTTTCCAGATGCAGACAAATTTCAAAGAGGCAAAAACAGACGTGGCAGAGGTAGAGGGCAAACTCGAGGCTCCTACAGAGAATGTCAATGGCAGCCTCCGAACCAGAGAGGTGGGGCAGGACCTTCCACTGCTCCGCAGGGACAATCTCAATGACTTGACTTTGACTCCGCCATCCAGGGCTCGGTTAGAAAAACCTTTGGGCGGAAAATTATCTTTATTCTCACAAAATTGACACAATATTACAAAGGACAAATGGATACTGGACAATAATAGACAAAGGATACAGATTCCATTTTCATACACTACCAACAAGACCTGGCAGGCCAAACCTACCACCAAATCAAAGGGCAGAGGCACTCAAACAACCTACTTCAAATAAGAGCAATAGAAAAGGTTCCTTCTGCAGAACAAGGCCAAGGATTTTATTCAAGACTCTTTCCTTGTTCCAAGAAAAGAAAACCA
The DNA here is from genome assembly GCF_019279795.1 of Protopterus annectens. NCBI lineage: Eukaryota > Metazoa > Chordata > Ceratodontiformes > Protopteridae > Protopterus > Protopterus annectens. Next base: position 304,621,552 of record NC_056742.1, on the reverse strand, counting down.
ATGGAGACCCATTCTGGACTTGTCCGCACTGAATACTTACCTTATTGTGCCAAAATTCAAAATGCTGACTTTACAGCAACTCCTTCCCATGCTGGGCAAGGGGTCTTGGTTGGTAACTCTGGACCTCAAGGAGGCATACCTGCATGTCCCAATCAGACAAAGTTGCAGAAGATACCTCAGATTTCTTGCAGGCTCAGAGCATTATCAATTCTCAGCATTGCCCTTTGGCTTATCTGCTGCACCCAGAGTGTTCACGAAATGCCTGGCATCAGTAATTGCACATTGCAGACTTCAGGGGATACAAATATACCCTTACCTGGACGACTGCCTTATACAAGCAGACAGCCAACAAGCCTTGTTAAAAAACTTGGACTATGTCATTCACCTACTGCAGGCCTTGGGATACACAGTCAATATTCAGAAATCAAGTCTCGTACCATCCCAACAAATACCTTTCCTGGGTGCCACACTGGACACAAACACCCAGATGGCGTTTCTAACAAAAGAAAAACAAAAACAATTACCAGAATACTTCAGAAAATTAGCAGCACACACCCAGATGGCTGCAAGGAAAATCCTGCAGGCCCTGGGTTTCATGGCATCTTGCATTCTTCTGATTCCACACGCAAGGCTGCATATGAGGAAACTACAATGGTATCTAAAAAGTCTATGGTCTCAACACAGCCACAGCCTGGAAGCATTGATCCCACTCATTCCATGTCTTCAAAAGGAATTTCTGTGGTGGGCCCAAGCAAGCCAGATAAACAAAGGTCTGCCTTTCAGCAAGCCTCATACAAGTCAAACCATAACAACAGACGCCTCAGACCATGGATGAGGGGGCGCACATGGAGGGCAGATGCATTCAAGGACAATGGACACAAAAAGAAAAGCAACTGCACATCAACCAAAAAGAAATGCTGGCAGTGATACATGCAATCAAGGCCTTCGAAAAGTTCATGCATCAGGGCCATCTACTAATAAAGACAGACAATACCCACAGTTATGTGGTACATAAACAAGCAAGGAGGTACCCATTCCTACCCTCTTTGCAGACTGGTAATGAATCTCTGGGATATTTCCCTTTAATTGAAAATAGAGCTACAATCCCAGTTTGTACCAGGGAAGGACAATGTTCTGGCGGACAGCCTAAGCAGAAACATCATGGATCCACACGAATGGATGTTGCATCCAGACATTTTCTTATAAATAACTCAAGCATGGGGAAGGCTGGACATGGATCTTTTTGCCTCCCACCTCAATCACCATCTGAAAAAGTTTTGCTCAAGGACATACCATCCTCAAGCATGGAAGGTGGATGCTCTCTCCTTCAGTTGGAACTCTCTAACACTATATGCCTTCCCACCTCTTCCTTTGATGACCAAGGTGTTACTAAAGATCAAGACAGAGCAGCCGAAAGTCATACTGATAGCTCCAGACTGGCCAAGACAACACTGGTACCCACTGCTACGGAGCTTGACACACTCCAATCCGTGGCTCCTTCCTCAATGGCCACTTCTTCTGACACGGCACAATTACAGGACACTACACCCCAGCTTGAAAACATTGAAGCTGACAGCTTGGAAGATTCCATGACTATTCCTCAGGATACACTTTCCAAAAGGGTAAAAGATATCATCCTGGAGGTGCGCAGACCTTCCACTAGAAAAACATACTCAGCAAAATGGAAGAGATTTCTTATCTGGAACAGCAAAAAGGGTCAAGACCCATCAGTGATGAGCATTCCACAGATCCTAGAATATTTGGCTGAAATGCTCCACAATGGCCTTTCATATTCTTCCATAAAAATACATGCTTCAGCAATATCTGCCAAATATAACACTGATCCGCCTGTATTTTCTCACCCATTGCTAAGACAGTTTCTAAGCGGTATAAAGAACATCAACCCTCCAAGGAAACCACCAGTGCCTGCATGGGACCTCAACTTCATGCTGGAAAAATTAACTATTCCTCCCTTTGAACCAGCAGCATCTTCAGAGTTGAAATTTCTGTCTTGGAAGACAGCTTTCCTTCTGGCAGTAACCTCAGCAAGAAGAGTCTCTGAGCTACAGGCCCTTATGGCAATACAACCATTTCTCATTTTTCATCAGGACAGAGTTTCTTTGAGAACCAATCCGTCATTCATGCCAAAGGTGGTATCCAGGGTGTCCCTGAATAAGCTATTCACCTGCCTACCTTCTTTCCCAATCCTCAAAATAAAGGAGAGAGACTTCTGCACACCTTGGACATACGCAGACAGTTGCGCTACTACTTGGACAGAACAAAGTCTTTCAGAAAATCTGACCAGCTTTTTGTAGCTTGCGCTGCTGGATTGCAGGGAAAAGCAATTTCCAAACAGACAATTTCTAAATGGATTGGAAATCGCATTAGATTCTGCTACTCTTTTCATGGAAAAACTGTGCCAGCTGACATCAGGCCACATTCCACCAGAGCTACAGCCACCTCCACAGCCTTTTTAAGAGGAGTGGCAACAAAGGACATTTTAGAAGCTGCTACATGGAGCTCCGTGCATACATTTTCCAAACATTACAACCTGCCTTTATATTCCAGATCCAGAGCAGGGTTTGCTTCTGCAGTCCTGCAGGGCATTTTAGCTACACCATCTTTGTCTTAGTGCCTACCACCCCCAGGTTGGCTATGGTATTCAACCCATATGTCAGGACTGCAGTTGCATCCTTGAAGGACATAGTACAGTTTTGTACCTACCATAAATGTAGATGTCCGATAGGTATGCAATTGCAGTCAGGTTTTCCCTCCCACCTACCCCTCTGTGGTATTCTTTTGGGTTCTACCCCTCTTTTTAGCTACCTGGGGTAATCTTTAATGGTGTATTTGTTTTATGTTGTTGTACTTGTCTGGAATTTTTTCTCTATTTTCCAAATTTAGCCTTCCTTAGAGGGCACCTGGCATCTGGGGCAAGAAACACTGAAGAAGATGGCGTCGACTGACGCTTTTATACCCCAGGCACTCTGACGTCGGGGAAAGGGCGACATCAGCTGACGCCGGACCCAGACTTTGGAATCAAGAACAACCCTTATGTCAGGACTGCAGTTGCATACCTATCGGACATCTACATTTATGGTAGGTACAAAACTGTACTTTTAAGCATTCAAAATCTTTGGAAATTAGGGATGTTCTTCATGTTTCACTGTTGGAGTTATCACATTTGTGTTATCCTGCCAGGGGTAGCCCTCAGTCGGCCTGAATACCAGAGGCTTAGTATTTCTGCATCGTTTGCTGTCACTCCAAAACTGACGTCAGGTCATCAGTGGTACAAAAACAGGCAGCCGACACCATTACATCAGTCTTTTCTTGCCAAGGAGCCCGAAGCAGAAGCAGTTTGTAAGAATGCCAGTCAGCCATTACCTGAGTTTCATTTTCGAATTGAAGCTGAAGTCTTCTAAAGCTAAGTACCCTGTTGGGGATCCTTTTTTCTTGCTCTAACCAATGTCAGAAAAAGTTAACAATTGTCTCGCCTGTGGAAAGCAAATACCACACCGAGACTTCATTCTTACTGCGTCATCTGTTTAGGCCCAGACCACGACGTCCCCCGCTGTCGCTTTTGTGCTTTGTTCAATGCCACAACTATACGTTGTCGGGCCCTTATTGTAGCTAGATATTTTCGCTGTCAGTCCTCGAATTCCGATATGGCTTTGGTAAGCCGTCAGACTACTGATCTTTCGAAAAAACATAAGGATAGAGACAAGATACCACACAGGTCCTGCCAACGACGCTTCCGCTTAGCTAGTAGTCAGTTCTCCAGTCCTTAGTGAGGCGCTTTTGCAGCCCCTGATGTCCACTTCTGTGGATTCGCAGGCCACTACAGAGACCCTTTTGGAGTCCGGTATGCCATGAGACTCTTCTTCGACTAAGGATCCTGCGGATGTCTCTACCTTGGATGAGTCTGGAGCCACTGAGCAGGCACCAGCTTCTGAGAAAGAACTTCGCACTACCGAACTTGACACAGACCGACTTCTTTCACATCTTCAGTTCTTTCTAAAACTACCGAGTTTCTAAGGCCCAGGGTACAAACTGCACCCAAAAAAACAACGACCCAAGCTCAGGGACCTGCTTCCTTGCCTTAATCACAAATGCTTAAAGTGGCGGAAGACCCTTATGTTTATTAGGGGAAGCCAGGCTACCCCTTCCAAAAGAAAGAGACTTGTCCCCAGTAGTTCTATCCGAACAGGAGTCCGATGACTCTGATGCATCTGGATATGCAACCCCTCTCTACCTATGAGGATTCTGATGCAGAGGAATCCATTCCTTCTGCCTCTCCTACCAAGGATTTTTCATTTGGGGAAACCCTTCATACTTTAAGGGAGCATTTCCAATGGGAATGTCAAGACTATCCTCAGTCAAAACAGAGACTCTGGGGAATTCTTAGATTTACTACACCACATACCTTTGGCCATTCCTCCTGCCTTGGATGTTGTGGATGATGTTTTTATGGAATCCAGTTTGACTCGTGACACCCTTCCTCCTGCTCCCAGGAAACCTGACAGGTATTAGAGTCCTTGACTCTCACAAATTTCTTTTCAAAAATCCTACTGCTGACCCAGAGGTCATCTCTCAAGGACCTAAAGGAATAAAAGCAACTTCAGCTAAGAATCCCCACCCCCTCAGATAGGGATTCCCGAGCTTTAGACAGATGGGGTAAAAAAGTATACACCTCTGCTACTCTTGCTATTAGAGCATTAAATTGTCAGTTCCACATGATGAAATATCAGCAGCATACCATGGAATTACTCAAACAAAAAATATCTTCCTTTCCTGCTTGTGCAGAAAATAAAGAATTACAAGAGCTAATGCATTCTGCAAGTCAAGTAACTAAGCAATACCTTGCAATGTGGCTTTGACGCCATAGAAGCATCTTACAGGGCAGCAGTCACTGGTTCTGTCCTTAGAAGGCATGCTTGGCTTAAGGAACAGACCTTGCCAGACCATGTCAAATCCAAATTATTGGACGCACCTTTGAACAAAGACAACTTATTTGGCACCAAGGCAGAAGAGGTCTTAAAAAAGATGGAAGAAAAAGCTAAATCTATGCAGATGGTTAAAGACTTCTTACAGGTCCAGCCTCCGAGGTTCAGTAGGCATTGCCCCTCCAAGTACTTGTCCTTTCCTGCCCCCTCCAGGTCAGCTCAGCCCAGACCCAGGGGAAGCAGACCCCCCCCCCCAACAGCAGCCCCAGGGAATGCAGAGATCTAAGCAATGGGAGTTCCTCCTCTTCAAAAACAGGGAGTGCAAAGCCACCCCTTATAGTAAGAACTGACAATGACTTCACAACTCCACCCCTTACCTCTCCCTACCTGCTTGTGCCCCTAGGAGGAAAACTCTCCTTCCACGCAAGCAACTGGGCCACTATTACCAATGACGGATGGGTCCTCAACGTAGAGTCCCAGGGATACAAATTTTATTTCCTCACTCCACCAACCCCAAAAGGTTTCCCAGATCTTCCTCCAAACCAGTGGGCAGAGGCCAAAAAACAAGTACTTTCCTTGCTCTCCATGAGGGCAATAGAGCATGTTCCTGCAGAACAGATAGGCCAAGGTTTCTTCTCCAGACTATTCCTGGTACCCAGAAAAGAGAGCAGATGGTGCCCCATCCTCTACCTATCCATTGTAAACACCTTTCTGGTGATAACAAAATTCAAAATGCTCACCCTCCAGCAGCTTCTACCACTGCTTTCCAAGGATGCTTGGTTAGCCACCCTAGACCTAAAAGAGGGCTACCTACACATCCCAATCAGGAAATCTTGCAGAAAGTACCTACATTTCAGGGCAGGTTCAATGCACATTCAGTTCTCTGCACTTCCGTTTGCCTTATCCACTGCTCCCAGAGTTTTCACAAAAATGCCTGCTGGCTCCCGACGCTGCTTTTTGCAGAAATATTCAAATTTTCACATACTTAGACGATTGCCTGATTCGGGCAGACAGGAAAAGCTGTTACAGCATCTGACTTTTGTAAAGGACCTACTGACCTCCCTGGGTTATACCATCAACGAAAAGAAATCAGAATTAGTCCCAACACAAAAAAATTGTATTCCTGGGAGCAAGCCTGGACGCAACATCCCAGATGGCATTCCTTACTCCAGAAAAACAAGCCTACCTGACAGGCTACGTCTCTCAACTAGCCACCAGAACCCAGTTAACTGCAAGGAAAATCCTGCAAGCTCTAGGGTTCATGGCCTCCTGCATCCTACTCATTCCATATGCCAGACTACATATGAGGAAACTACAATGGTACCTAAAAAGCCTTTGGCGTCAACAGTTTCAAGACTTGGAACTCTCATAGTACCTTGTCCAAGGAAAGATTTTCTTTGGTGGGCAGCAGCTTGCAACCACAACAAGGGACTTCCCTTCTCACAACCCCATGCCGCCCCGACCCTCACCACAGACACATCAGACTATGCCTGGGGTGCACACCTGGACTGCAGGTGCATTCAGGGCCACTGGAGCCCAAATAAAATATATCTGCACATCAACCAAAGAGATGCTAGCTGTTCAGCATGCCTTGACAGCCTTCAGACCCCTACTCTCCTCGGGGCCTCTACTGATCAAAACAGACAACACCACAGTGATGTGGTATATCAACAAGCAGTAAGGGACTCACTCTTATCCTCCCTGCAGACTCACCATGACCCTTTGGCACACAGCCTCAGCCATGCAGCTACACCTGACAGCACAATTCCTGGCAGGCTCTCTAAACTCTCTGGCAGACAACTTAAGCAGAAACTTGCTAGACCCACACGAGTGGCAGCTAGACCACGGAACTTCTTTACCTCCCACTCCACTCATCAGAAAATTCTGCACCAGGGAACCTCACAGCAAGGCCTGGAAAGTGGATGCTCTATCCTTCCAGTGGGTAAACCTCTCGGTCTATGCATTTCCCCCTCTACCACTCGTATGAAAGGTACTGCTTTAAATAAGGGAGGAAAAACCGAGGGCAGTCCTGATTGCCCCAGACTGGCCATGTCAGCACTGGTAACCACTGCTGCGCAGCTTCTCATCCCTGCCACCATGGCACCTAGCTCAGTTCCCTATACTCCTGACCCAGCGGAATGGAGAAGTGTTCTTAGTGTTTCACTGTTGCAGTCATTACATTTGGGAAATCTGCTGGCAGGTTGCCCTCAGTCGGCCTGATTAACAAAGTCTTGGGTCCTGCGTCGGTTGCAGTCCCTTCTTTCATGATGTCAGGGATGTAAAACATGCATCCGACGCCATTACATCAGTCTTTAATGCCGTGCGGTGCCCAAAGCAGAAGCAGTTCGCAAGTGCTGGTCGGCCGACTCCTGAAATTTTCATTTTCGAGTTTCAGAACTGCAGTCTTCAACTTAAAGCCAAGTACACCATTGGGGAAACTTTTTCTTGCTCCTTCCCGATGTCAGTAAAAGTTAATTGTATTACTTGTGGAAAGCAAATACCTCACAAAGATTTTCATTCGTACTGTATTCCTTGCCTAGGCCCTAACCACCACGTACCTTGCTGTCAGTTTTGCGCTTTATTTAATCCGCGCACTGTCCGTCGCCGGTACATTTTTGCCTATAAATATTTCAGTTCTCTGTTTAATTATTCGGAAATGTTGTCTGTTAGCCATCCGACTACTGGGATTCCAAAAAAATGCAAAGATAAAGACAGAGACAGGCAGCCGAGGTCCAAAACTGCTGACGATGCTTATCCTAAGCCAGTTTGCCGGTACTCAGGCACTTTCGCAGCCCCTGATACCTGCTGCTTCTGATTCGCAGGCCTCTGATGAGACCCATTCGGAGTCCAGTATGCCGCAAGAGGCTTCACCTATGGAACCTGTGGATGTCTCTGCCTTGAATGGGTCCAGAGCCGCTGTGTAGGCACCGGCTTCTGAGGGTGTATTCAGGCCTACAAACTTGCATATTAAATCGACTCCACCTTCATTACTAAGGCCTAAATCTCGATCTATGTCTAAAAATCAGACGCCCAGGCCACATGTTCAGGCCCCTTTGCTTAAAAAACAAATTATCAAAATGGCTGAAGATCTAATTACTCTAATCCGGGGTAGTCAAACCCCCCCCCCCCCACACCTCTAAGAGGCCTAGGGCTGAGCTTGATTATGAATATTCTGATCAGGTTTCTGTTTCTTTTGATTCGTCTAATGACCTGGATTTGACCATACATACTTATGAGGATTCTGATGCAGAGGATTCCATTCCCTCTACTTTTCCTCCTGAGGATTTTTTTTTGGGGGGAACTTTACATACCTTAAGGGAGCATTTCCACTGCGAAAGTCAGGAATTTTCTGATTCAAAAAAGAGACATAGGGATTTCCTTCTTCTACCTTAGCATAGGCCCTTGGCTATACCTCCTGTACTAGACATTGTTGATGTGTTTTCGGAATCCAGTATGGCCCCTGATTCCCTGCCTCAGGCTCCTAGTAAACCTGACAGCTACTACAGGGTTCCTGAGTCCCACAAGTTCCTTTTCAAAAATCCTGTTGCAGATCCAGAAACCATTTCTCAGGGGGCCCAAGGGCATTAAGGCTTCTACTGCTAAAAATCCTACCCCTTCTGATAGAGAATCCAGGGCATTGGATAGATGGGGTAAGAAGGTTTATACTTCTGCAACCTTGGCAATCAGGGCTTTAAAGTACCAATTTCATATGTTAAAATATCAACAGCATATTACTGGGCTGCTTAAACAGAAAATGATGTTTCCTGACTGTGGAAAATAAAGATTTAAAGGATTTATTGCATTCTACTGAACAAGTTGGAAAACATACTTTGCAATGTGGTTTTGATTCTTTAGAGGCCTCCTGCAGGGATGCTGTTACTGGGTCTGTGCTTAGAAGGCATGCTTGGCTTAAGGAACAATCTTTGCCTGATCATGTTAAAGCGAAATGTTGGATGCTCCTTTAAATCAGGACAGTCTGTATGGCAATAAGGCTGAAAAAGTTCTAAAAAAGATGGAAGATAAAGCTAAGTCTATGCAAACTGTTAAAGATTTCTTACAAATGTAACCTCCAAAATTTAGTAGGCACTGGCCTACTAAGAATTGGTCTTTTCCAGCTCCTTCCAGATCCTCTCAAGCCAAACCCAGACACACCAAAAGCACCAGGTTTCAGTCCCAGGGGACTCTCAGAACAATGGGGGGCCTCCACTGGGAATCCAAACCAAATGTGATGCCTACAACAGTGAAACACGAAGAACATAGTACAGTTGTGTACACTTACCATAAATGTAGATGTTCGAGTGTATTCACTGTTGCAGTCCTGATTTCCCTCCCTACATCCACCCCCCTCTTCTTTCTCTCTCCCCTTACAAGGGACATTTTGGTATTTACTTTCTACTGGTGGGGTTCTTCCACCATAACCTGGCTCCCACTTGGGGGCTCCTGACAGGGCAAGAAAAACTGATGTAATGTCGGCTGCCCTACGTTATACTACTGACGACCTGACATCATTCCAGAAGCAACAGCAACTGGCGCTAAGCCTCTGGTATTTGGCCTGACCAAAAGCTACCCTGGCAGGGATAACCCAAATGTGATGACTGCAACAGTGAATGCACTCGAACATCTACATTTATGGTAAGTGTACACTACTGTACTTTCTAATGACTTAAACCCTAGTCTGTGATATAACTAGGACCTGCTGGAGAGAGAGGTATGTATTGCAGAGACTACCTCTTGTATGGAACAGGCTCCCCATCCATGTGAAGCAGAGTTTTTCCCTAACCCAATTCAAATGCAGCTTGGACAGTTGGATGGGGAAACCGGAAATTCATCCCTGTTTTTTAAACCGGAAATTCATCCCTGTTTTTTCACCCGTCTCTCTAATCGACACAGGTAACCTGTAAATGGTTCATCTCCCAGGCCCATGCTCACACTTCTCAAGGGTATCAGAACTTGTCAGAGATTTGGGATGCATGGCTAGGCTTAAAAAGGCCCTAGTGGTCATTAGCCTAGTAAACGCATATGAACCTAAAAAAAGGTTTCCTGATAACAGGGTTTCTCACCTTCTGCAGTCTATGCAGCAGTTCCTCTGGCGAACTGTCCCTGAAGTAGAGCAGGCTGAGCTTATCTGTGCTGCTTAAGTTCTCTCATAAGGCTGAGATGTACTACATACCGTTCCTCCTCTACTGAGGAACAGCTTTGAAAACTATGCAAGGATTCTCCTGACAATATGGAATATGAGGGAGTACCACAGTTGTCTTGTCCAAAGGTGGGAGGGCTACCAAGATGGGTCTTGCCCCATCCAGTCTGGCTTTTGGGAGCAGCTTCATGGTTAATGAAAAGCATAGAGGAGGGACCATTTCCTTGGGTGACCAGGTATTTACTGTCCATGCTTCCTTGCATGGGTAACTGGAGTAAAATCTCACTAGCAAGTCGCTTTTGCTGGAGGCACAAAAAAAGCATAGTCTTTCCTACTGTCTGGTTAGGTCCTAGAAAATGAGGATTCCGTTACCACTCATGGTTGCTCAACTCTGATTTGCTACCATATTCTGGTCTGAAGGGTTTTAAGTAGCCTGAAGGTCAAGGCCAGGCCCTAGCAGGAGATTATATTCCAAGGTGTTATGCTAGCCTGCAGAGCTGATAAGTGGGTCCTCCCTTGTTCATAGCCTGTAATCGCCTTAAGGGTTGCTGAAATCTCTAGGGACAGAAATGAAGGGCCATCATTTCTTTTTAAATGATATGCCTTTTGATTGTGGAGTGGTTTCAGGTGCCTTGTACTTTGAGATGACCCACATGGCAAAGTAGTCAGTGTTTGTGTGTAATCTGGGACTTTAAGAGACATTATTTGACTGACGTTTTCCTTGATGGAGGGGACTCTGGGGAAAAAGTTTTTTTCATTAGGTGCCAGAACTGCTTCCACATGTATTGGAAGGTATTAGTGGATTTTTTTTTCTGTTGGGCATCCTGGCTAGTGGGACCACAAGGACAGAGGTTGAGAAGTACATTCAAACTAATATCATCTTTCACTTTTTAACATCTTGTGAGGAAATGAGTCTGCTTCATAACATTGTCCTGTGGAAGGAAACATTTGCAAAACTACATAAAAGTACTTAATCTGTGATGTACTGCAAGTGAATTTTCTTCTAGTTTTCATAGTTTTCATATGTATATTTATGTTTTCTGACTGTGGGAGCAACGTGTTATTGAGGAGCTTGATGCGAAATGTTCCCGTGCAACAAAGAAAAGTACATTGCTACTATCCATGTCTAGTAGAGTATGTTGGAGATGTCGCTAGTTATTTGCAAGTAATTATGAAGTACACAAGTATTTCCATATATACATTAATATTTCCAAAACCAGTTGTAGTGGCCCTGCCCCTCATCTCAGAGCTCAGTCTCCATGAACCCCTTCTACCCTGCAAGAGAAGCAAAGGCTACACCCCCCTCACTCCTTCCTCTGTATGCCCCACTCCAGTGCAGGTGCTGCTAATAAGCTTGCATTGCCTGGGTTGCAGTAAGGGTGCCACCACTTTGCACTACAGAGGCAGTTTGGATTCTTTTCTTTTGAGCTACAGTTGCGTGGCTACGCACATTAACAGTAGATCTGATGATGGCTGCACCATCTGGCTTCAACGTGTGGGACTTCGGATCTGACACTGGCCAGTTCTAAAGTCTTTTGCCAACTTGGCTCAGCCTCCCTTACTAGTAACTCCCCACCCTCCTTCAGTTCCCCAGGTCTAGTTAACTGCCATTCTGGTTTGCAGCTTGATATTGGCTCCTCTTCACGTTCTCTTTTTTTAAGAATTTGGCATAGTGATTTGGCAAGAGTTTGCCATTCTTTTACCCTTTGTTTGTACCCCTTTTTTGTTCCTTTTCTTTCAAGGTAGTTGGGTAGATAGTGTCTTTTGTGTCATCCATTTTTTTTTGTTTTTTTTTTTTTTTTTCCTTTCCTCTCTTTTGCCAGATTCTAATATGTTGTGGGACTTTTGTGTCTTTTCAGTAGCTTAGGTTAGTTTAAATGTTATTGTATGGATAAGGGCTTTAAAAAGTGCGTTTTCTGAGGGCACAAGTTGCCTTCCCAGGATCCATACTTAGTGTGTTTACCATTTGGGTCCAGCACATCTAGATTCTCGATGTTCCATCTTTGAATGTTCTGGCACTAGGGCCATTAACAAGTGTAGGGCTAAGTTGGTATTGAAAGGGCTTCTACCCTTGGGTTCTTCTGCTTCTGTATTTATCTCTGGGGTGTCTTCTCCCCTGGGTCTTGAAGCTGGGTCCTAGAAGCCCAGACAGCAAGACTTTAGACATACCAAAGGGGAATGTAAGAGGTCCTTTTCATCTTCGACTTCTAGACTTGCTCCCTCAGCATGCTGTATCTAAAGGTCCCACAACCTTTGGGTCCCCCAGTTGTCCAATCACTGACATTGGCCCCAAATCTGGTAAAATCAGTAAAACTTCTTCTCTGGCTCCAAGCATCTTAAGCCCCTTCTTGATCAAGGGGGCATCTTCAGGTAGGGCAGCTTCCTCATTTTCTAGAGCACCATGCCTGAGCTGTCATGAATTCCTTCCAGTCTCTTCCACAGTTCAGGGCCTGTCTGGCTCAGAATCCAGCACATGAGATCTTCCAGAAGACCTTCTAAGCCCTCTTTAGTGGCTTCATTTGTCTTTTCTTCGAGATCAGTGAGAAGGATCAGAAACATTGACGAGGGGAAGGTGGTCCACATAGCCTATCTGGACCTCGCAAAAGCCTTCGATACAGTACCCCACTCGGGCATTATAGATAAGCTCACCAGCTTAAATATAAACCCCTATGTCACTAGATGGATTGCAAACTGGCTCAAGGACAGAACCCACATGGTTAGAATTGCTGGAGCCATGTCAGACTCCAAACCAGTTACAAGTGGTGTCCCACAAGGCTCAGTCCTGGGACCTCTCTTGTTCGGTATATATTTCTCGGAGGTACAGGCCAACACGGAAGGACTGTGGCTGGCCAAGTTCGCAGATGACTGCAAACTGGGCGCCATAATCGACTCTCCAGCCGACACAAGCATCCTCCAAAAGGGCCTCATGGAAACAGACAACTGGTGCCAGAGCCATGGCCTCAAGCTAAATGCCAAAAAGTGTATAGTCATCCCCTTTGGCAAAAACAATGTGCCCACAAATTACCACATAGGTGGTAATCCATTAAGTACAGAAGAAGTAATTAGGGACCTGGGGACCCAAGTTGATAGCAATCTCTCATATGACAACCACGTCGCCAAAGTGGTTAGAAAAACATTTTATATAGCCCACCTAATCATGAAGGGATTCACATCTAGATCAGGGGAGGTCATCATGCCTCTTTACTCATCCCTCATCAGGCCCATAATTGAGTACAATGTCCCTTTTGGGATGTACCTTACCAGACACCTGCAGCAACTGGAAAGACCCCAAAAGTACCTCACCAAGAGGATCAAAGGGCTCAAACAGATGCCATATGCTGCCCAGATAAAGAAACTCCAGCTCTACTCAGTGGCATATACCGCCTGTTCAGAGGCGATCTGTGCCTGACGTATAAAGCCATGTCCAACCCGGAATTAATGGACATGCTGCACCTCAGAAAATCCAAATCCCATCGAGCTACGCACTCGAGAGACTTGAACCTCAGCACTGAAATAAATAGGACATGCTGGAGGGACAGATTCATAACCCAGAGGCTCCCTTCACTCTGGAATAAAATCCCAGTCCAGGTTAGGCAGAGTCCCTCATTGACTCTCTTCAAGAGGAATCTTGATGAGTGGATGGGAGTTCGTAGGTTTACCCCGGGCATCACTTCTGTGTCACTGTTAGACAGAGGCACAGTATACTAACCTCGAAAAAGGGCATAGCAAAATAAATTTAAAATGAGTGGTGAACGCCAAACACATTCTGGCTAGGCTTATAAATGCCCTAGGGCAGATAGCCTAGTATGAACCTATGAAGCAGTTGATGGTCTTTTTTGCAAGAGCAGATGCAGCTAAGCCTGATCACTTTGGGTCCAGGTCTGGCACAGGGACTTTGGGCTCCATCCTTATGCCTTCCTCTCTCAGCCTCTTCAGATCCAAAGTCTTTGAGGCCATCTGAATTTCCACCCTCCATGCTGGATCTGACAGCTTTGGCAGTCTGCATTTCTGTCTTTTTCCTTGGTAGCCTTGACCCTAACCTTTTCAGAGCCAGCAGGACCTTGGAGTGATGGTGTCAAAGCTGGGGTTTCTGGGTCAGGGTCAACGGTTCCTGCTTTGTGATTGGCTCTTCACTCTGGGCTTCAGCTTTCAACAGCTTAGCTCTAATATCAGCATGTGGTATAGAAGTGGCTCCTGTGGATTCGGGGCTGTCTCTGGTACCCTCGGACCCGAGAGAACAGCCTCCGCCTTCAACATTGTAGAGAGGATGTTCTCAAGCTGACAGAAGGGTCTAATTTCTCTTGCTGGAATCCCCTTCCCTTTTTCGTCAGCACGTGCAACCAGTCATCAGTCTGCTCCTAGACCGCTTGTTAGACAGCCTTCAGTCTACCCTTGTAGTGGGGCTTCCTAAATCTTCCCCTTTCTGTATGGCTTTGTCTGAATAGGTGGTTTCCGGAAAGATAGTGCAAGAAGAAACACCTGGATTCCCTGGAGGAGTTTCTCACCGTGGATACTGACCTCAAGGAAGGAAAAGTGATCTCATAAGTTTCCAAGTAATGACAACTTTTTTGGTGGTTTATTGTTGGTGGTTTATTGTTGCTGCTTTGCCAGCACAGAGGCTGGAGCACCAAAGCTCCCTCTCTGGAGGAGTCAGTATTTCTGGAGGCCTTTGGCAAAGGCCCATCCACACTTTGGGTGGTTCCCCTTCAGATGCCCTTACAGACTTGATGCAACAGAGAGCATGGAAGGACCCCAACACAGTCGATCCCATCCGCAGAAGGCTGGATAAGGTTCTCTCTCCCTCCAGGACAGGCCTTATTGGAGTGAGGGTCTGGCCATCTATGCCATTGTGGTGGCAGGAGCCACCAAGGAGGAGGTTTCTGAGGAGAGCTTCTTGAACTGGCACCACATGTGTGTGTGCTGTTCACTCACAGCCTCACCTCAGGCTTTGTCCCTACCGAATGGTGTACTGCTACAGTCACCCCCCTCCATAAAGGGGGAGCAACTACAGACCCTTGGAATTATCGCCCCCATTAGCCTGACAAGTCTGATATGTAAGGCTATGGAGCGCATTATCATGGGCCTAATTAACAAGGATATAGGTAATCTCCAAACTCTGGATCCCACGCAATTTGGTTTTGTGAAAGGAAAATCATGCCTGCTCAACCTGGCCGACTTCTTTGTCAATCATCAGAGCTGTGGATGAGGGTAAGGTAGTTCATACAGCCTCCCTCAATTTGCCCAAGGGCTTTGATATACCATTCCTCACTCAGGAATTATTGATAAACTCACCAATCTAGGCATCAACCCCTGTATCACCAGGTGGGTTGCAAATTGGCTCACAGGTAGAACCTAAAGTGTGAAAGTAGCAGACTCCCAAGTCAGACTGCAGACCAGTCACGAGTGGAGTCCCACATGGATCGGTCCTGGGTCCTCTCCTTCTCAGAAGTCCAGGCCAACATGGAGGGACTCTGGCTGACCAAGTTTGCAGATGACTGCAAGCTGGGAGTCGTTATTAACTCCCCAAGTGATGCAGACATCCTACAGGAAGGCCTCACTGAGACCACTGACTGGTGTCGAAACCATGGCCTTAAGCTTAATGCCCAAAAATGCATCATCATCCCCTGTGGGAAAAACTCAGTTCCCACTAATTACCACATTGATGGGAGCCCACTGAACACTGAAGGCATTATATGAGATCTAGGGACGCAGGTTGACAGCAGCCTCTCCTTCGACCACCACATTGCCACTGTGGTCAGAAAGTCCTTCTATGTAACACACCTCAATTACCAAGGATTTTGCATTCAGGAAGAAAGAGGTCATCATCTCTCTCTACTCTTCCGTCATTACACCAGTCAGAGTATAATGCCCCATTTGGCATGTACCTCACTAGACACCTGCAACAACTGGAGAGGCCAAAAGTACCTCACAAAGAGGATCCTAGGCCTTAAACGCATGTCCTACATGGACAGACTAAAAAAAAAAAAAAACTGCAGCTATTCTCTCTCTCATATCGTCTACTAAGAGGCGATCTCTGTTTGACTTACAAAGCCATGTCTGGCCCAGCTCTGTTAGAAACACTACATCTAAAGAAATCCCAATCCTTCTGCACCACACCCTCCAGAGAACTCAACCTCATTACATCAAAAGAACATGCTGGAGGGACAGGTTCATAACCCAGAGACTGCCCATGCTCTGTAATAGACTTCCCATACATGTCAAGCAAAGCACCTCACTGGCCTTCTTCAAGAGAAGTCTTGATGATTGGATGGTAAATAAAGTTCACCACAGGGATCACGCCAGTGGCTCTACTCTAGAGAGGGTCTGGGAACTAACATCTGGCGGCAGGATGCCAGGCCAGTTCTATGGGCTAGGCTTGTAAAGGCTCCAGGGCCATTAGTCTAGTACACACCTATCTGAACAGGGAGTCTCTGGTGCTGGATTGATTAAAGAAGCCGCCTTATGCTTTAGCCACTTTCGCACTGTGAGCCCTTAATTATGTGTCACACTTGACAAGACTTCAATGGGACCTAGTGTCTGAAGTGTCAAGGACTCTCAAGATGCAGCAGTCTCCGGAAACACAGAAGGCTGTGGAGACTCATTTGTCAACTCTGGTTTCCATTGCTAATGTTTCCATGAGGTTTAACTTGATCGAGACCAATGGAGCATCTCAAGCGGGTGGCAGGCTCTGGTATTTTCAAGCGGCACCATGCTTGGAAACATTTGTGTAACTTTGCTTACTGTTTCAATGTATCCTTCATTTAATGCCCCTTTTGATGGATCCTCCTTGTTTGGGCCAAAAGTTAGACACACTGACAAGGAGCAAACAAGAGGGGAAGATGCTGTCTGCTGTGGGAGTATGCTTTGCTACCGCCCCAACAGACCTTTTCAGGGGATCAAAAGGGACTAGGTGTCTCTTCAGAAAATTACACAGTACTATTCCCAGGACATTTCTCCATAGGGTTCTTCCTTAAGATGGGGGGGGGGGGGCATAACAGATGCTACTTGAGGCAGGGTCGGTTTGCTAAATCAGGGCTTTCATGGGTGTTTTTCTAGCGGGCCCTTTCCGTGATCCTGAAGGGTTGTCCAGCTCTCTTCTTTGGAGACAGTCAGATGCCGGGGTCCTGAAAGTCATATCCAGAGATTTACATTCCCTTCTAGTATGAGTCTTCTCATTCTGATACATTTACCCTATCCTCCTCCTATAGACATATTCCTACAACTGTATCTCTCCCTGCAATCTCCTAGAGCTTTATCCCTCTACTTAACTACTTCTACCCCTAGAGCTAGATTTGCTCACCAAAACTGGTAAATACTACCTAATCCTTCCCACTCCTACAGCTATACTTGCTCAACAAAACTTGTAAATACTACACAATCCTCCTACTCCCATAATTATACCTAATCAACAAAACTTGTAAATGTTGAGCACTAATTTCTATCTGTAATACTTTCACTCAAAGCGCTACCGCTATTTCTCCTTCCTTCAACCTTAACTATCTTTTAGGAATCTTTAAGAAATACTGCTATACTATGCAAATGTAATAACCGTAACTTAATGTAAAAAAAAACAAAATTTTAATCAATTTCAGTATGAATTGTACTCTCATACTGTCCTGTATTCCTTGAAATCGTATTTCTGCAAACTGTTTAATTTCTAAATTCTTGATTGTGTTGAAATCCTGTATGTAATATTTTTATGCATTTTCGGAGCTTTTCTCCCCGGGCCTCCACTGAAAATGGGCTATGTTGACCCAGTGGAGTTCCTCGGTAATCAGACTGGAATAAATAAATAAATGTAAGTTATATTGTCAACCAGATTGTCTCTCAGATGTTCTACACTATGAGAGACTTCACACAATTGTAGACAGTCAAAAGCTGCTCATAAATTAAGTCATTCAGGAGGTCTCACCACACCAAAATGGATATGGGGTCTATTCCAGGTCCTTTCTTAGTTCCAAAGAAAACAAAGGACCTCAGACCAATTTTGGATTTTACACCACTTTAAAACGTATTAAACCAAATAACTGATAAAAATAAAAATAATAAACTCTGTGATAAACCAAACTGTGCTTTAATGCAGAAATTCAGTAAAAATCCAGTAAGCTCTTTTGTCTTTTCATACACAAGACTCCTTCAGACTGAATTAAAACCTCTCACTTCATTCATTATATACTAAAAGATATCATCACATGACATTCCCAATTAATGTCTTAACCCTTTCTTTCTCAAATAGACTACAAAATCTTCTCTGTTGTTTAGCCCAGGGGATAGCAGGCATTCAACTTAACCTACCATGTATATTCCAACCATCCCAACTCCTCCTCAGCATTCAACTTGATCTCATAGTCAGCAATATTTCCCAAAACCAAAAATTTTAAATTGATTTTACAACCCCCCATTTTATAATGTTTACCTAAAGCATTAGCTTCATTGCCAGTTTCCACAGCTCTTTTGTGTTCATACATTCTTTTGAACAGCTCCCTACTAGTACGGCCAACATAGAATGCATTGCAAGACTGACATACAATTAGATAAACAACAAACTTTGATTTGCATGTGTAAACCTCATTGACATATATTTTTACATCATTAATGACAATTTCACTGACTCCTTCTTAAATTAAATCACAGAAATTGCATGCCAAACATTTTTCCATCCTACCGCTTGTACTAAAAGACCTGGGGTTCAAACTGCTTTGGAAAAAGTTTTTAAAACTCTTTCCCTTTTTGTACAGAAAGCATGGACCATTACCAACTGCTTCTAGTACTTCTTCACTGCTCTTCAAAATTCTCCTATTTGTTCTGATAATCTGTTTGATGGCTTCCGAATCAACACTATTCAATATTTGCATAGCAGTTCCAAAGTCATTGTTGATATTTTTCTTAGAAAAAACTTGGATTTTAGCAAGTTAATTGTTAGGGAAAAAGACAAAGTTCTGGATGCTCACAGTGAAGTCCGTCTTGCCTCTTCTGAAGAAGGATGATTGTATGTGCTCAATAGCCCTCAAGGACGCTTACCATCACATCAAGACAGACAGGCATTCCAGGAAGTTTCTACACTTCTGGCTGGGGACCAGTCATTACCAGTTCAAGGCCCAAGATCTTTGGCTGTTTACCAAGTGCATGGCAGTGGCAGCAGCCTGGCTTCGGCTGCAAGGATTTCAGGTCCAGGTACTTAGATGATTGGCTGCTCACCGTTCCCACAAGAAGAGCAGCATCGATGTCGATCAGGGACTCTTCACTCCAACTGTGCAGCAACTTAGGCATCACAGTCAGTTAGCCAAAATCAAGCCTTCAGCCTTTACACATTTTAGAGTTCATAGGATGTAATTTAGACATGATTAACCAAATTGCAGGCTACCAAACTCCAGAGTTTTTGGCCTACGGACTCTGGCTGTGTCAGTGCGTGCAACTCCAAAGCAACCTGCGTGCACACACTTATGAACCTTTTGGGTCATATGGCAGCAGCATTTATAGGGTTGATTCCTTTAGCCAGATATCACATGAAGTGTCTACAGTGGACTGTGTTCAGTGGTACTTTGTTTCTCATGCTTTGGATTTCCAAGTACGGTTAACAAAAGTGTCACAAGCAGATTCACTGGTGGTTATGGTCTTCTTGGGAGGCTATGTGTAATCCCTTCTTCCCTTGGCCATTGTCACGATAGACACCTCCCTCTTGGGGTGGGGTGGAGTAGGAGGTATTTCGAAGGGAGGATGGATCAAGGATCCTGGACTTCCTCAGAAGCCTACAGTCATATCAGCTTTCTGCAGATGAGAGCTGTCCTTGTGTTGCAGGTTTTTCAGGGCACCCTTCCCAGTTTTGTGATTGTGATATAGACGTACGATATGTCTGTCATCTGGTATCTCAACAAACTGGGGGGAACACTTTCTTATCCTCTTTGCTGGGAGGCCGTGAGGGTTTGGCAGTAGGCAATATCTTCCCCGAGATGTGTGTTGCCAGCAGAAACTGCTGAGAAGTCCAACATTCTGGCCAACAGCCTCAGCAGGAGCATTCTGTTGTCTCACAAATTCTCCCTAAATCTGAACGTGGCAGCTTGGATTTTTCAGTATTGAGGCACTCTGTGTTGCAATGTTTGCCTCCCTGTCCAACACCAAGTGCATCAGCTATTACATATTGTTCCCCGTCTGGGAGAGTCACCCAGGGACACTCTGGGGCTTGTTTGGTCCCCGGGCTTCTATACACTTAGCCCCCTTTGCCTTTAATGTTAAAGCTTCCACAGAAAGCAGCCCACTGCAGAGCTACAGTGATCCTCATTGCTCTATTTTGGCCTTATCAGGTATGCTTTCCTTTCCTTTGGCCACTTCTGAAGTACCCCACCTGGGTACTGGATCCCGTTCTGGATCTGATTTCTCATCCAGCTGTCATAGATCCCTGCCATCTTCAGTCCCTCAAGTTGACCACATGGTTCGTTCAGTTCCCTGGATGGCCAGAGAAACCAAACTTTTGCAGGCAGTTGTTCATATATTTTTATTTTCACAGAAGCAGTCCACAAGAAAAAGTGTGTTCCAGTAAGTGGAAAAGGTTTGTCTTGTGGGTGGAGACTCGACCCTTTCTCTGCCCTTTTGGAATCAGTTTTGGATTTTCTCAGAGTTTTCATTCTGGTTCTAGTTTTTCTACTATTAAACTGCAGCTGGTGGGCATTTCTAATTTTTCTTGTTGCAGAGACAGTGTGCCTCTGGCTTCCCTCAGGATCTCCAAGGCATTCCTCAAATGTATGATGTTCTTCGTGTTTCACTGTTGGTCATTACATTTGGGTTATCTGCTTTGCAGTAGCCCTCAGTTGGCCTGATTAACAAAGTCTTGGGTCCTGCATCAGTTGCTGTCCCTTCTTCCATGACGTCAGGTCGTCAGGGGAATAAAACATGCAGCCGAAGCCATTACATCAGTCTTTCTTGCTGTGCGGTGCCCAAAGCAGAAGCAGTTCACAAGTGCTGGTCGGCCGACTCCTGAAATTTTAGTTTTCGAGTTTCAGACCCAAAGTCTTCAACTAAAGCTAAGTACCCCGTTGGGGAAACTTTTTCTTGCTCTTTACCGATGTCAGTAAAAGTTAATAGTTGCATTACTTGTGGAAAGCAAATACCTCACAAAGATTTTCATTCGTACTGTATTCCTTGCCTAGGCCATGACCACAACACGCCTTGCTCTCGGTTTTGTGCCTTATTTAAACAGCGCACTATCCGTTGTCAGTATATTTTCGCTTCGAAATATTTCGGTTCTCTGTTTAATTATCCAGAAATGTCACCTGTTAGCCTTCAGACTACCGGGATTCTGAAAAAAACACAAAGATAAAGACAGAGACAGGCCGCCGAGGTCCAAAGCTGCCGACGACACTTCTCCTAAGCCAGTCGCCAGTACTCAGTGAGGCGCTTTCGCAGCCCCTGATACCGCTACTTCTGACTCACAGGCCTCTCCTGAGACCCATTCGGCGTCCGGTATGCCGCGATATGCTTCAACTGTGGAACCTGTGGATGTCTCTACCTTGGATGGGTCTGGAGCCGCTGAGCAGGCACCGGCTTCAGAGGGTGTTTTCAGCCCTAAAGATTTGTATATTAAACGGATGCCATCTTCAAAAACAAGGCCAAAACCAACTTCTATGTCAGAAAAACTGACGCATGGGCCACGTGCACAGGCCCCTATGCCTAAAAAACAAATGATCAAAATGGCTGAGGATTTAATTACCTTGATCAGGGGTTCCCAACCCCGTCCTGCTAAGAGGCCTAGGCAAGGCACTGATTATGAATCTTCAGATTAGGTTTACATTTCTTCTGATTCCTCTTCTGATCAGGAATTATCTATTCCACCTTATGAGGACTCTGATGCGGAAGAATCCATCCCTTCTGCTTCTCCTCCTGAGGATCTTTCTTTTGGAGAAACTTTGCATACCTTAAGGGAACATTTTCATTGGGAGAGTCCGGGTTTTTCAGAATCCAAAAAGAGGCTTAGGGATTTCCTTCTTCCTCAGCATAGGCCTTTGGCTATACCTCCTGTTCTAGACATTGTTGATGATGTTTTCTCAGAATCCAGCATGGCTTCTGATTCCCTGCATCCGGCTCCTAGTAAGCCAGACAGATATTATTGGGTTCCTGACTCCCACAAATTTCTTTTTAGAAATCCTACTGCTGAACCTGAAACAATTTCTCAGGGTCCCAAGGGTGTTGAGGCTTCTACTGCTAAAAATCCTGCCCCTTCTGATAGAGACTCCAGGGTGCTGGATCGATGGGGTAAGAAGGTTTACACATCTGCAACCCTGGCAGTCAGGGCTTTAAACTGTAAATTTCATATGCTTAAATATCAGCAGTATGTCATGGGCTTAATTAAATAGAAAATTATGTTGATTTCTGACTGTGTAGAAAATAGAGTTACAGGATTTATTGCATTCAGCTGAACAAGTTGGAAAGCATACTTTGCAATGTGGTTTTGATTCCTTGGAGGCCTCTTGCAGGGCCGCTGTAAATGGATCTGTGATAAGAAGGCATGTTCTGGAGCTCTGCGCTGTTTAAAACAAAAT